>NW_027464619.1:2180000-2355000 GCF_043290135.1 Rhipicephalus microplus
CCAACCTAACCTAACCTAACCTAACCTAACCTAACCTAACCTAACCTAACCTAACCTAACCAAACCTAACCTAACGTAACCTAACCTAACCTAACCTAACCTAACGACGTTTGCAAGCGCTTTCACATTAGATATCGCAGTTCCCGACTTGTAATGGTGAAAAACACTACATCTCACTAAGTGACATTGTTTAATGCGGTTTTACGATGGTTGATATGTCAACCTAACCTAACATTCGTACTTGTATTGAAAAACGCTCTATTACACTGTTTCGTTCACAATTACGATATTTGCATAACCTCACAGTTTTTCACCAACTTATTGCATACAGAACGCTGTATCTCGCTAAATGACATCGTTCTTTAAGGTTTCACGATACTTGCATGCGCTTTAACGAGAATATCACAATAAAGCAGTTTCGCACTTGTAACGGCACAAGACGCAGTATCTGGCTAGTTCATGCCATTTTGTGTGCTTTCCCAATATTTCACCTATCGCAGTTTCGTACTCGCAATAAAACAACACTATCTCGTTAGATGACATCGTTTTTGGTGGCTTCACGACGCTACCTAGCTCAAACTAACCAAACCTTCGCACTTCTATCGTTAGAAAACGTTTTATTCGCTACTTTACAATGTTTTCTACAAGATTACGACGGTTTCATGCGCTTTCACATTAGATATCGCAGTTCCCGACTTTTACTGGTGAAAAACACAGCATCTCACTAAGTGACATTGTTTAATGCGGTTTTACGACGGTTCATACCTTAACCTAACGTAACCTAACCTAACCTAACCTTACCAAACCTAACCTAACCTAACCTAACCCAACCCAACCCAACCTAACCTAACCTAACCTAACCCAACCTAACCTAATCTAACCTAACCTAACCTAACCTAACCTAACCAAACCTAACCTAACCTAACCTAACCTAACCTAACCTAACGACGGTTGCAAGCGCTTTCACATTAGATATCGCAGTTCCCCACTTTTAATGGTGAAAAACACTGCATCTCACTAATTGACATTGTTTAATGCGGTTTTACGACGGTTCATATCTTAACCTAACCTAACATTCGCACTTGTATCTAAAAACGCTCTATTACACTGTTTTGTTCACAATTGCGACATTTGCATAACCTCACAGTTTTTCACCAACTTATTGCAGTACAGAACACTGTATCTCGCTAAATGACATTGTTCAAGGTTTCACGATGCTTGCATGCGCTTTAACGAGAATATCACACTATAGCAGTTTCGCACTTGTAACGGTAGAACACGCAGTATTTGGCTTGTTCATGCCGTTTTGTGTGCTTTCACAACATTTCACCTATGGCAGTTTAATACTCGCTATAAAACAACACTATCTCGTTAGATGACGTCGTTTTTGGTAGTTTCACGACGCTACCTAGCTTAAACTAAGCTAACCTAACCTAACCTTGGCACTTCTATCGTTAGAAAACGTTTTACTCGCAACTTTACAATGTTTTCTACAAGATGACGACGGTTTCATGCGCTTTCACATTAGATATCGTAGTTCCCGACTTGTAATGTTGAAAAACACTACATCTCACTAAGTGACATTGTTTAATGCCGTTTTACGACGGTTGATATATCAACCTAACCTAACATTCGCACTTGTATCTAAAGACGCTCAATTACACTGTTTCGTTCACAATTACGATATTTGCTTGACCTCACAGTTTCTCACCAACTTATTACAGTACAGAACGCTGTATCTCGCTAAATGACATCGTTCTTTAAGGTTTCACGATACTTGCATGCGCTTTACCGAGAATATCACAATATAGCAGTTTCGCACTTGTAACGGTAGAACACGCAGTATTTGGCTTGTTCATGCCGTTTTGTGTGCTTTCACAACATTTCACCTATCGCAGTTTAATACTCGCAATAAAACAACACTATCTCGTTAGATGACGTCGTTTTTGGTGGTTTCACGACGCTACGTAGCTTAAACTAACATAACTGAACCTAACATAACCTTCGCACTTCTATCGTTAGAAAACGTTTTACTCGCTACTTTACATTGCTTTCTACAACATTACGACGGTTTCAAGCGCTTTCACATTAGATATCGCAGTTCCCAACTTGTAAAGGTGAAAAACACTGCATCTCACTAAGTGACATTGTTTAATGCGGTTTTACGACGGTTCATACCTTAACCTAACGTAACCTAACCTAACCTAACCCAACCTAACCTCACCTAACCTAACCAAACCTAACCTAACGTAACCTAACCTAACCTAACCTAACCTAACCTAACGACGTTTGCAAGCGCTTTCACATTAGATATCGCAGTTCCCGACTTGTAATGGTGAAAAACACTGCATCTCACTAAGTGACATTGTTTAATGCGGTTTTACGACGGTTCATATCTTAACCTAACCTAACATTCGTACTTGTATTGAAAAACGCTCTATTACACTGTTTCGTTCACAATTACGATATTTGCTTGACCTCACAGTTTCTCACCAACTTATTACAGTACAGAACGCTGTATCTCGCTAAATGACATCGTTCTTTTAGGTTTCACGATACTTGCATGCGCTTTACCGAGAATGTCACAACATAGCAGTTTCGCACTTGTAACGGTACAACACGCAGTATTTGGCTTGTTCATGCCGTTTTGTGTGCTTTCACAACATTTTACCTATCGCAGTTTCGTACTCGCAATAAAACAACACTATCTCGTTAGATGACGTTCTTTTTGGTGGTCTCACGACGCTACATAGCTGAAACTAACATAACTCAAGCTAACCTTCGCACTTCTATCGTTAGAAAACGTTTTACTCGCAACTTTACAATGTTTTCTACAAGATTACGACGGTTTTATGCGCTTTCACATTAGATATCGTAGTTCCCGACTTGTAATGTTGAAAAACACTACATCTCACTAAGTGACATTGTTTAATGCGGTTTTACGACGGTTGATATCTCAACCTAACCTAACATTCGCACTCGTATCTAAATACGCTCAATTACACTGTTTCGTTCACAATTACGATATTTGCTTGACCTCACAGTTTCTCACCAACTTATTACAGTACAGAACGCTGTATCTCGCTAAATGACATCGTTCTTTAAGGTTTCAAGATACTTGCATGCGCTTTAACGAGAATATCACAATAAAGCAGTTTCGCACTTGTAACGGCACAAGACGCAGTATCTGGCTAGTTCATGCCATTTTGTGTGCTTTCCCAATATTTCACCTATCGCAGTTTCGTACTCGCAATAAAACAACACTATCTCGTTAGATGACATCGTTTTTGGTGGTTTCACGACGCTACCTAGCTCAAACTAACCGAACCTTCGCACTTCTATCGTTAGAAAACGTTTTATTCGCTACTTTACAATGTTTTCTACAAGATTACGACGGTTTCATGCGCTTTCACATTAGATATCGCAGTTCCCAACTTGTAATGGTGAAAAACACAGCATCTCACTAAGTGACATTGTTTAATGCGGTTTTACGACGGTTCATATCTTAACCTAACCTAACATTCGCACTTGTATTAAAAACGCTCTATTACACTGTTTCGTTCACAATTAGGATATTTCCATAACCTCACAGTTTTTCACCAACTTATTGCAGTACAGAACGCTGTATCTCGCTAAATAACATCGTTCTTTAAGGTTTCACGATGCTTGCATGCGCTTCAACGAGAATATCACAACATAGCAGTTTCGCACTTGTAACGGTACAACACGCAGTATTTGGCTTGTTCATGCCGTTTTGTGTGCTTTCACAACATTTCACCTATCGGAGTTTCGTACTCGCAATAAAACAACACTATCTCGTTAGATGACGTTGTTTTTGGTAGTTTCACGACGCTACCTAGCTTAAACTAACATAACTCAACCTAACATAACCTTCGCACTTCTATCGTTAGAAAACGTTTTACTCGCTACTTTACATTGCTTTCTACAACATTACGACGGTTTCAAGCGCTTTCCCATTAGATATCACAGTTCCCAACTTGTAAAGGTGAAAAACACTGCATCTCACTAAGTGACATTGTTCAATGCGGTTTTACGACGGTTCATACCTTAACCTAACGTAACCTAACCTAACCTAACCTAACCTTACCTAACCTAACCTAACCTAACCAACCCAACCCAACCTAACCTAACCTAACCTAACCTAAACTAACCTAACCCAACCTAACCTAACCTAACCTAACCTAACCCAACCTAACCCAACCCAACCCAACCTAACCTAACCAAAGCTAACCTAACCTAACCTAACCAAACCTAACCTAACCTAACTTAACCTAACCTAACGTAACCTAACCTAACCTAACCTATTCTAACGTAACCTAACCTAACCTGACCTAACCTAACCTAACCTAACCTAACCTAACATAACCTAACGTAACCTAACCTAACCTAACGTAACCTAACCTAACGTAACCCAACCTAACCCAACCCAACCCAACCCAACAACACCCAACCCAACCTAACCTAACCTTACCTAACCTAACCAAATTATCCTTACCTAACCTAACCTAACCTAACGTAACCTAACCTAACCTAACCTAACGTAACCTAACCTAACCTAACCTAACCCAACCTAACCTAACCTAACCTAACCTAACCCAACTCAACCCAACCTAACCTAATCTAACCTAACCTAACCTAACCTAACCTAACCAAACCTAACCTAACCTAACCTAACCTAACCTAACGACGGTTGCAAGCGCTTTCACATTAGATATCGCAGTTCCCCACTTTTAATGGTGAAAAACACTGCATCTCACTAATTGACATTGTTTAATGCGGTTTTACGACGGTTCATATCTTAACCTAACCTAACATCCGCACTTGTATCTAAAAACGCTCTATTACACTGTTTTGTTCACAATTACGATATTTGCATAACCTCACAGTTTTTCACCAACTTATTGCAGTACAGAACGCTCTATCTCGCTAAATGACATTGTTATTTAAGGTTTCACGATGCTTGCATGCGCTTTAACGAGAATATCACAATATAGCAGTTTCGCACTTGTAACGGTGGAACACGCAGTATTTGGCTTGTTCATGCCGTTTTGCGTGCTTTCACAACATTTCACCTATCGCAGTTTAATACTCGCTATAAAACAACACTATCTCGTTAGATGACGTCGTTTTTGGTAGTTTCACGACGCTACCTTGCTTAAACTAACCTAACCTAACCTAACCTTCGCACTTCTATCGTTAGAAAACGTTTTACTCGCAACTTTACAATGTTTTCTACAAGATTACGACGGTTTCATGCGCTTTCACATTAGATATCGTTGTTCCCGACTTGTAATGTTGAAAAACACTACATCTCACTAAGTGACATTGTTTAATGCGGTTTTACGACGGTTGATATGTCAACCTAACCTAACATTCGCACTTGTATCTAAAGACGCTCAATTACACTGTTTCGTTCACAATTACGATATTTGCTTGACCTCACAGTTTCTCACCAACTTATTACAGTACAGAACGCTGTATCTCGCTAAATGACATCGTTCTTTAAGGTTTCACGATACTTGCATGCGCTTTACCGAGAATATCACAATATAGCAGTTTCGCACTTGTAACGGTAGAACACGCAGTATTTGGCTTGTTCATGCCGTTTTGTGTGCTTTCACAACATTTCACCTATCGCAGTTTAATACTCGCAATAAAACAACACTATCTCGTTAGATGACGTCGTTTTTGGTGGTTTCACGACGCTACGTAGCTTAAACTAACATAACTCAACCTAACATAACCTTCGCACTTCTATCGTTAGAAAACGTTTTACTCGCTACTTTACATTGCTTTCTACAACATTACGACGGTTTCAAGCGCTTTCACATTAGATATCGCAGTTCCCAACTTGTAAAGGTGAAAAACACTGCATCTCACTAAGTGACATTGTTTAATGCGGTTTTACGACGGTTCATACCTTAACCTAACGTAACCTAACCTAACCTAACCCAACCTAACCTAACATAACCTAACCTAACCTAACCTAACCTAACCTAACCAAACCTAACCTAACGTAACCTAACCTAACCTAACCTAACCTAACCTAACGACGTTTGCAAGCGCTTTCACATTAGATATCGCAGTTCCCGACTTGTAATGGTGAAAAACACTGCATCTCACTAAGTGACATTGTTTAATGCGGTTTTACGACGGTTCATATCTTAACCTAACCTAACATTCGTACTTGTATTGAAAAACGCTCTATTACACTGTTTCGTTCACAATTACGATATTTGCATAA
Source organism: Rhipicephalus microplus (assembly GCF_043290135.1). NCBI lineage: Eukaryota > Metazoa > Arthropoda > Arachnida > Ixodida > Ixodidae > Rhipicephalus > Rhipicephalus microplus. The sequence continues at coordinate 2,186,266 of NW_027464619.1, forward strand.
CCTCACAGTTTTTCACCAACTTATTGCAGTACAGAACGCTGTATCTCGCTAAATGACATCGTTCTTTAAGGTTTCACGATGCTTGCATGCGCTTTAACGAGAATATCACATTATAGCAGTTTCGCACTTGTAACGGTACAACACGCAGTATCTGGCTTGTTCAAGCCGTTTTGTGTACTTTCACAACATTTCACCTATTGCAGTTTCGTACATGCAATAAAACAACACTATCTCGTTAGATGACGTCCTTTTTGGTGGTCTCACGACGCTACATAGCTTAAACTAACATAACTCAAGCTAACCTTCGCACTTCTATCGTTAGAAAACGTTTTACTCGCAACTTTACAATGTTTTCTACAAGATTACGACGGTTTCATGCGCTTTCACATTAGATATCGTAGTTCCCGACTTGTAATGTTGAAAAACACTACATCTCACTAAGTGACATTGTTTAATGCGGTTTTACGACGGTTGATATCTCAACCTAACCTAACATTCGCACTTGTATCTAAATACGCTCAATTACACTGTGTCGTTCACAATTACGATATTTGCTTGACCTCACAGTTTCTCACAAACTTATTAAAGTACAGAACGCTGTATCTCGCTAAATGACATCGTTCTTTAAGGTTTCACGATACTTGCATGCGCTTTAACGAGAATATCACAATAAAGCAGTTTCGCACTTGTAACGACACAAGACGCAGTATCTGGCTAGTTCATGCCATTTTGTGTGCTTTCCCAATATTTCACCTATCGCAGTTTCGTACTCGCAATAAAACAACACTATCTCGTTAGATGACATCGTTTTTGGTGGCTTCACGACGCTACCTAGCTCAAACTAACCGAACCTTCGCACTTCTATCGTTAGAAAACGTTTTATTCGCTACTTTACAATGTTTTCTACAAGATTACGACGGTTTCATGCGCTTTCACATTAGATATCGCAGTTCCCGACTTGTAATGGTGAAAAACACAGCATCTCACTAAGTGACATTGTTTAATGCGGTTTTAGCGCGGTTCATATCTTAACCTAACCTAACCTTACCTAACCCAACCTAACCTAACCTAACCTAATCGAACCTTACCTAACATCCCTAACCTAACCTAACCTAACCTAACCTAACCACACCTAACCTAACCTAACCTAACCTAACGTAACCTAACCTAACCTAACCTAACCTAACGACGTTTGCAAGCGCTTTCACATTAGATATCGCAGTTCCCGACTTGTAATGGTGAAAAACACTGCATCTCACTAAGTGACATTGTTTAATGCGGTTTTACGACGGTTCATATCTTAACCTAACCTAACATTCGCACTTGCATTAAAAAACGCTCTATTACACTGTTTCGTTCACAATTAGGATATTTGCATAACCTCACAGTTTTTCACCAACTTATTGCAGTACAGAACGCTGTATCTCGCTAAATGACATCGTTCTTTAAGGTTTCACGATGCTTGCATGCGCTTTAACGAGAATATCACAACATAGCAGTTTCGCACTTGTAACGGTACAACACGCAGTATTTGGCTTGTTCATGCCGTTTTGTGTGCTTTCACAACATTTCACCTATCGCAGTTTCGTACTCGCAATAAAACAACACTATCTCGTTAGATGACGTTGTTTTTGGTAGTTTCACGACGCTACCTAGCTTAAACTAACATAACTCAACCTAACATAACCTTCGCACTTCTATCGTTAGAAAACGTTTTACTCGCTACTTTACATTGCTTTCTACAACATTACGACGGTTTCCAGCGCTTTCACATTAGATATCACAGTTCCCAACTTGTAAAGGCGAAAAACACTGCATCTCACTAAGTGACATTGTTTAATGCGGTTTTACGACGGTTCATACCTTAACCTAACGTAACCTAACCTAACCTAACCTTACCAAACCTAACCTAACCTAACCTAACCCAACCCAACCCAACCTAACCTAACCTAACCTAACCTAAACTAACCTAACCCAACCTAACCTAACCTAACCTAACCTAACCCAACCCAACCCAACCCAACCTAACCTAACCTAAGCTAACCTAACCAAACCTAACCAAACCTAACCTAACCTAACTTAACCTAACTTAACGTAACCTAACCTAACCTAACCTATTCTATCGTAACCTAACCTTACCTGACCTAACGTAACCTAACCTAACCTAACATAACCTAACGTAACCTAACCTAACCTAACCTATCCTAACGTAACCTAACCTAACCTAACCCAACCTAACCCAACCCAACCCAACCCAACAACACCCAACCCAACAACACCCAACCCAACCTAACCTAACCTAACCTTACCTAACCTAACCAAATTATCCTTACCTAACCTAACCTAACCTAACGTAACCTAACCTAACCTAACCTAACATAACCTAACCTAACCTAACCTAACCTAACCTAACCTAACCTAACCCAACCTAACCTAACCTAACCTAACCTAACCCAACTCAACCCAACCTAACCTAATCTAACCTAACCTAACCTAACCTAACAAAACCTAACCTAACCTAACCTAACGACGGTTGCAAGCGCTTTCACATTAGATATCGCAGTTCCCGACTTTTAATGGTGAAAAACACTGCATCTCACTAATTGACATTGTTTAATGCGGTTTTACAACGGTTCATATCTTAACCTAACCTAACATTCGCACTTGTATCTAAAAACGCTTTATTACACTGTTTCGTGCACAATTACGATATTTGCTTGACCTCACAGTTTTTCACCAACTTATTACAGTACAGAACGCTGTATCTCGCTAAATGACATCGTTCTTTAAGGTTTCACGATACTTGCATGCGCTTTACCGAGAATGTCAAAACATAGCAGTTTCGCACTTGTAACGGTACAACACGCAGTATTTGGCTTGTTCATGCCGTTTTGTGTGCTTTCACAACATTTTACCTATCGCAGTTTCGTACTCGCAATAAAACAACACTATCTCGTTAGATGACGTCGTTTTTGGTGGTTTCACGACGCTACCTAGCTTAAACTAACATAACCTAACATAAGCTTCGCACTTCTATCGTTAGAAAACGTTTTACTCGCTACTTTACATTGCTTCTACAACATTACGACGGTTTCAAGCGCTTTCACATTAGATATCGCAGTTCCCAACTTGTAAAGGTGAAAAACACTGCATCTCACTAAGTGACATTGTTTATTGCGGTTTTACGACGGTTCATACCTTAACCTAACGTAACCTAACCTAACCTAACCCAACCTAACCTAACCTAACCTAACCTAACCTAACCAAACCTAACCTAAAGTAACCTAACCTAACCTAACCTAACCTAACCTAACCTAACCTAACGACGTTTGCAAGCGCTTTCACATTAGATATCGCAGTTCCCGACTTGTAATGGTGAAAAACACTGCATCTCACTAAGTGACATTGTTTAATGCGGTTTTACGATGGTTGATATGTCAACCTAACCTAACATTCGTACTTGTATTGAAAAACGCTCTATTACACTGTTTCGTTCACAATTACGATATTTGCATAACCTCACAGTTTTTCACCAACTTATTGCAGTACAGAACGCTGTATCTCGCTAAATGACATCGTTCTTTAAGGTTTCACGATGCTTGCATGCGCTTTAACGAGAATATCACATTATAGCAGTTTCGCACTTGTAACGGTACAACACGCAGTATCTGGCTTGTTCAAGCCGTTTTGTGTACTTTCACAACATTTCACCTATTGCAGTTTCGTACATGCAATAAAACAACACTATCTCGTTAGATGACGTCCTTTTTGGTGGTCTCACGACGCTACATAGCTTAAACTAACATAACTAAGGCTAACCTTCACACTTCTATCGTTAGAAAACGTTTTACTCGCAACTTTACAATGTTTTCTACAAGATTACGACGGTTTCATGCGCTTTCACATTAGATATCGTAGTTCCCGACTTGTAATGTTGAAAAACACTACATCTCACTAAGTGACATTGTTTAATGCGGTTTTACGATGGTTGATATGTCAACCTAACCTAACATTCGTACTTGTATTGAAAAACGCTCAATTACACTGTTTCGTTCACAATTACGATATTTGCTTGACCTCACAGTTTCTCACCAACGTACAGAACGCTGTATCTCGCTAAATGACATCGTTCTTTAAGGTTTCACGATACTTGCATGCGCTTTAACGAGAATATCACAATAAAGCAGTTTCGCACTTGTAACGGCACAAGACGCAGTATCTGGCTAGTTCATGCCATTTTGTGTGCTTGCCCAATATTTCACCTATCGCAGTTTCGTACTCGCAATAAAACAACACTATCTCGTTAGATGACATCGTTTTTGGTGGCTTCACGACGCTACCTAGCTCAAACTAACCAAACCTTCGCACTTCTATCGTTAGAAAACGTTTTATTCGCTACTTTACAATGTTTTCTACAAGATTACGACGGTTTCATGCGCTTTCACATTAGAGATCGCAGTTCCCGACTTTTACTGGTGAAAAACACAGCATCTCACTAAGTGACATTGTTTAATGCGGTTTTAGCGCGGTTCATATCTTAACCTAACCTAACCTTACCTAACCCAACCTAACCTAACCTAACCTAACCAAACCTTAGCTAACATCCCTAACCTAACCTAACCTAACCTAACCTAACGTAACCTAACCTAACCTAACCTAACCTAACGACGTTTGCAAGCGCTTTCACTTTAGATATCGCAGTTCCCGACTTGTAATGGTGAAAAACACTGCATCTCACTAAGTGACATTATTTAATGCGGTTTTACGACGGTTCATATCTTAACCTAACCTAACATTCGCACTTGCATTAAAAAACGCTCTATTACACTGTTTCGTTCACAATTAGGATATTTGCATAACCTCACAGTTTTTCACCAACTTATTGCAGTACAGAACGCTGTATCTCGCTAAATGACATCGTTCTTTAAGGTTTCACGATGCTTGCATGCGCTTCAACGAGAATATCACAACATAGCAGTTTCGCACTTGTAACGGTACAACACGCAGTATTTGGCTTGTTCATGCCGTTTTGTGTGCTTTCACAACATTTCACCTATCGCAGTTTAGTACTCGCAATAAAACAACACTATCTCGTTAGATGACGTCGTTTTTGGTGGTTTCACGACGCTACCTAGCTTAAACACACATAACTCAACCTAACATAACCTTCGCACTTCTATCGTTAGAAAACGTTTTACTCGCTACTTTACATTGCTTTCTACAACATTACGACGGTTTCAAGCGCTTTCACATTAGATATCACAGTTCCCAACTTGTAAAGGTGAAAAACACTGCATCTCACTAAGTGACATTGTTTAATGCGGTTTTACGACGGTTCATACCTTAACCTAACGTAACCTAACCTAACCTAACCTTACCAAACCTAACCTAACCTAACCTAACCAAACCCAACCCAACCTAACCTAACCTAACCTAACCTAACCTAAACTAACCTAACCCAACCCAACCTAACCTAACCTAACCTAACCTAACCCAACCCAACCCAACCCAACCTAACCTAACCTAAGCTAACCTAACCAAACCTAACCAAACCTAACCTAACCTAACTTAACCTAACCTAACGTAACCTAACCTAACCTAACCTATTCTATCGTAACCTAACCTTACCTGACCTAACCTAACCTAACGTAACCTAACCTAACCTAACATAACCTAACGTAACCTAACCTAACCTAACCTAACCTAACGTAACCTAACCTAACCTAACCCAACCTAACCCAACCCAACCCAACCCAACAACACCCAACCCAACAACACCCAACCCAACCTAACCTAACCTAACCTAACCTTACCTAACCTAACCAAATTATCCTTACCTAACCTAACCTAACCTAACCTAACGTAACCTAACCTAACCTAACCTAACCCAACCTAACCTAACCTAACCTAACCTAACCCAACTCAACCCAACCTAACCTAATCTAACCTAACCTAACCTAACCTAACCTAACCAAACCTAACCTAACCTAACCTAACCTAACCTAACCTAACCTAACGACGGTAGCAAGCGCTTTCACATTAGATATCGCAGTTCCCCACTTTTAATGGTGAAAAACACTGCATCTCACTAATTGACATTGTTTAATGCGGTTTTACGACGGTTCATATCTTAACCTAACCTAACATTCGCACTTGTATCTAAAAACGCTCTATTACACTGTTTTGTTCACAATTACGATATTTGCATAACCTCACAGTTTTTCACCAACTTATTGCAGTACAGAACGCTGTATCTCGCTAAATGACATTGTTCTTTAAGGTTTCACGATGCTTGCATGCGCTTTAACGAGAATATCACAATATAGCAGTTTCGCACTTGTAACGGTAGAACACGCAGTATTTGGCTTGTTCATGCCGTTTTGTGTGCTTTCACAACACTTCACCTATCGCAGTTTAATACTCGCTATAAAACAACACTATCTCGTTAGATGACGTCGTTTTTGGTAGTTTCACGACGCTACCTAGCTTAAACTAACCTAACCTAACCTAACCTTCGCACTTCTATCGTTAGAAAACGTTTTACTCGCAACTTTACAATGTTTTCTACAAGATTACGACGGTTTCATGCGCTTTAACATTAGATATCGTAGTTCCCGACTTGTAATGTTGAAAAACACTACATCTCACTAAGTGACATTGTTTAATGCGGTTTTACGACGGTTGATATGTCAACCTAACCTAACATTCGCACTTGTATCTAAAGACGCTCAATTACACTGTTTCGTGCACAATTACGATATTTGCTTGACCTCACAGTTTCTCACCAACTTATTACAGTACAGAACGCTGTATCTCGCTAAATGACATCGTTCTTTAATGTTTCACGATACTTGCATGCGCTTTACCGAGAATGTCAAAACATAGGAGTTTCGCACTTGTAACGGTACAACACGCAGTATTTGGCTTGTTCATGCCGTTTTGTGTGCTTTCACAACATTTTACCTATCGCAGTTTCATACTCGCAATAAAACAACACTATCTCGTTAGATGACGTCGTTTTTGGTGGTTTCACGACGCTACCTAGCTCAAACTAACCAAACCTTCGCACTTCTATCGTTAGAAAACGTTTTATTCGCTACTTTACAACGTTTTCTACAAGATTACGACGGTTTCATGCGCTTTCACATTAGAGATCGCAGTTCCCGACTTTTACTGGTGAAAAACACAGCATCTCACTAAGTGACATTGTTTAATGCGGTTTTAGCGCGGTTCATATCTTAACCTAACCTAACCTTACCTAACCCAACCTAACCTAACCTAACCTAACCAAACCTTAGCTAACATCCCTAACCTAACCTAACCTAACCTAACGTAACCTAACCTAACCTAACCTAACGACGTTTGCAAGCGCTTTCACTTTAGATATCGCAGTTCCCGACTTGTAATGGTGAAAAACACTGCATCTCACTAAGTGACATTGTTTAATGCGGTTTTACGACGGTTCATATCTTAACCTAACCTAACATTCGCACTTGCATTAAAAAACGCTCTATTACACTGTTTCGTTCACAATTAGGATATTTGCATAACCTCACAGTTTTTCACCAACTTATTGCAGTACAGAACGCTGTATCTCGCTAAATGACATCGTTCTTTAAGGTTTCACGATGCTTGCATGCGCTTCAACGAGAATATCACAACATAGCAGTTTCGCACTTGTAACGGTACAACACGCAGTATTTGGCTTGTTCATGCCGTTTTGTGTGCTTTCACAACATTTCACCTATCGCAGTTTAGTACTCGCAATAAAACAACACTATCTCGTTAGATGACGTCGTTTTTGGTGGTTTCACGACGCTACCTAGCTTAAACACACATAACTCAACCTAACATAACCTTCGCACTTCTATCGTTAGAAAACGTTTTACTCGCTACTTTACATTGCTTTCTACAACATTACGACGGTTTCAAGCGCTTTCACATTAGATATCACAGTTCCCAACTTGTAAAGGTGAAAAACACTGCATCTCACTAAGTGACATTGTTTAATGCGGTTTTACGACGGTTCATACCTTAACCTAACGTAACCTAACCTAACCTAACCTTACCAAACCTAACCTAACCTAACCTAACCCAACCCAACCCAACCTAACCTAACCTAACCTAACCTAAACTAACCTAACCCAACCTAACCTAACCTAACCTAACCCAACCCAACCCAACCCAACCTAACCTAACCTAAGCTAACCTAACCAAACCTAACCAAACCTAACCAAACCTAACCTAACCTAACTTAACCTGACCTAACGTAACCTAACCTAACCTAACCTATTCTATCGTAACCTAACCTTACCTGACCTAACCTAACCTAACGTAACCTAACCTAACCTAACATAACCTAACGTAACCTAACCTAACCTAACCTAACCTAACGTAACCTAACCTAACCTAACCCAACCTAACCCAACCCAACCCAACCCAACAACACCCAACCCAACAGCACCCAACCCAACCTAACCTAACCTAACCTAACCTTACCTAACCTAACCAAATTATCCTTACCTAACCTAACCTAACCTAACGTAACCTAACCTAACCTAACCTAACGTAACCTAACCTAACCTAACCTAACCTAACCTAACCCAGCCTAACCTAACCTAACCTAACCTAACCCAACTCAACCCAACCTAACCTAACCTAACCTAACCTAACCTAACCTAACCTAACCAAACCTAACCTAACCTAACCTAACCTAACCTAACCTAACGACGGTTGCAAGCGCTTTCACATTAGATATCGCAGTTCCCCACTTTTAATGGTGAAAAACACTGCATCTCACTAATTGACATTGTTTAATGCGGTTTTACGACGGTTCATATCTTAACCTAACCTAACATTCGCACTTGTATCTAAAAACGCTCTATTACACTGTTTTGTTCACAATTACGATATTTGCATAACCTCACAGTTTTTCACCAACTTATTGCAGTACAGAACGCTGTATCTCGCTAAATGACATTGTTCTTTAAGGTTTCACGATGCTTGCATGCGCTTTAACGAGAATATCACAATATAGCAGTTTCGCACTTGTAACGGTAGAACACGCAGTATTTGGCTTGTTCATGCCGTTTTGTGTGCTTTCACAACACTTCACCTATCGCAGTTTAATACTCGCTATAAAACAACACTATCTCGTTAGATGACGTCGTTTTTGGTAGTTTCACGACGCTACCTAGCTTAAACTAACCTAACCTAACCTAACCTTCGCACTTCTATCGTTAGAAAACGTTTTACTCGCAACTTTACAATGTTTTCTACAAGATTACGACGGTTTCATGCGCTTTAACATTAGATATCGTAGTTCCCGACTTGTAATGTTGAAAAACACTACATCTCACTAAGTGACATTGTTTAATGCGGTTTTACGACGGTTGATATGTCAACCTAACCTAACATTCGCACTTGTATCTAAAGACGCTCAATTACACTGTTTCGTGCACAATTACGATATTTGCTTGACCTCACAGTTTCTCACCAACTTATTACAGTACAGAACGCTGTATCTCGCTAAATGACATCGTTCTTTAAGGTTTCACGATACTTGCATGCGCTTTACCGAGAATGTCAAAACATAGCAGTTTCGCACTTGTAACGATACAACACGCAGTATTTGGCTTGTTCATGCCGTTTTGTGTGCTTTCACAACATTTTACCTATCGCAGTTTCGTACTCGCAATAAAACAACACTATCTCGTTAGATGACGTCGTTTTTGGTGGTTTCACGACGCTACCTAGCCTAAACTAACATAACCTAACATAAGCTTCGCACTTCTATCGTTAGAAAACGTTTTACTCGCTACTTTACATTGCTTTCTACAACATTACGACGGTTTCAAGCGCTTTCACATTAGATATCGCAGTTCCCAACTTGTAAAGGTGAAAAACACTGCATCTCACTAAGTGACATTGTTTATTGCGGTTTTACGACGGTTCATACCTTAACCTAACGTAACCTAACCTAACCTAACCCAACCTAACCTAACATAACCTAACCTAACCTAACCTAACCAAACCTAACCTAAAGTAACCTAACCTAACCTAACCTAACCTAACCTAACCTAACCTAACGACGTTTGCAAGCGCTTTCACATTAGATATCGCAGTTCCCGACTTGTAATGGTGAAAAACACTGCATCTCACTAAGTGACATTGTTTAGTGCGGTTTTACGACGGTTCATATCTTAACCTAACCTAACATTCGTACTTGTATTGAAAAACGCTCTATTACACTGTTTCGTTCACAATTACGATATTTGCATAACCTCACAGTTTTTCACCAACTTATTGCAGTACAGAACGCTGTATCTCGCTAAATGACATCGTTCTTTAAGGTTTCACGATGCTTGCATGCGCTTTAACGAGAATATCACATTATAGCAGTTTCGCACTTGTAACGGTACAACACGCAGTATCTGGCTTGTTCAAGCCGTTTTGTGTACTTTCACAACATTTCACCTATTGCAGTTTCGTACATGCAATAAAACAACACTATCTCGTTAGATGACGTCCTTTTTGGTGGTCTCACGACGCTACATAGCTTAAACTAACATAACTAAGGCTAACCTTCGCACTTCTATCGTTAGAAAACGTTTTACTCGCAACTTTACAATGTTTTCTACAAGATTACGACGGTTTCATGCGCTTTCACATTAGATATCGTAGTTCCCGACTTGTAATGTTGAAAAACACTACATCTCACTAAGTGACATTGTTTAATGCGGTTTTACGACGGTTGATATCTCAACCTAACCTAACATTCGCACTTGTATCTAAATACGCTCAATTACACTGTTTCGTTCACAATTACGATATTTGCTTGACCTCACAGTTTCTCACCAACTTATTACAGTACAGAACGCTGTATCTCGCTAAATGACATCGTTCTTTAAGGTTTCACGATACTTGCATGCGCTTTAACGAGAATATCACAATAAAGCAGTTTCCCACTTGTAACGGCACAAGACGCAGTATCTGGCTAGTTCATGCCATTTTGTGTGCTTGCCCAATATTTCACCTATCGCAGTTTCGTACTCGCAATAAAACAACACTATCTCGTTAGATGACATCGTTTTTGGTGGCTTCACGACGCTAACTAGCTCAAACTAACCAAACCTTCGCACTTCTATCGTTAGAAAACGTTTTATTCGCTACTTTACAATGTTTTCTACAAGATTACGACGGTTTCATGCGCTTTCACATTAGAGATCGCAGTTCCCGACTTTTACTGGTGAAAAACACAGCATCTCACTAAGTGACATTGTTTAATGCGGTTTTAGCGCGGTTCATATCTTAACCTAACCTAACCTTACCTAACCCAACCTAACCTAACCTAACCTAACCAAACCTTAGCTAACATCCCTAACCTAACCTAACCTAACCTAACCTAACCTAACGTAACCTAACCTAACCTAACCTAACCTAACGACGTTTGCAAGCGCTTTCACTTTAGATATCGCAGTTCCCGACTTGTAATGGTGAAAAACACTGCATCTCACTAAGTGACATTGTTTAATGCGGTTTTACGACGGTTCATATCTTAACCTAACCTAACATTCGCACTTGCATTAAAAAACGCTCTATTACACTGTTTCGTTCACAATTAGGATATTTGCATAACCTCACAGTTTTTCACCAACTTATTGCAGTACAGAACGCTGTATCTCGCTAAATGACATCGTTCTTTAAGGTTTCACGATGCTTGCATGCGCTTCAACGAGAATATCACAACATAGCAGTTTCGCACTTGTAACGGTACAACACGCAGTATTTGGCTTGTTCATGCCGTTTTGTGTGCTTTCACAACATTTCACCTATCGCAGTTTCGTACTCGCAATAAAACAACACTATCTCGTTAGATGACGTCGTTTTTGGTGGTTTCACGACGCTACCTAGCTTAAACACACATAACTCAACCTAACATAACCTTCGCACTTCTATCGTTAGAAAACGTTTTACTCGCTACTTTACATTGCTTTCTACAACATTACGACGGTTTCAAGCGCTTTCACATTAGATATCACAGTTCCCAACTTGTAAAGGTGAAAAACACTGCATCTCACTAAGTGACATTGTTTAATGCGGTTTTACGACGGTTCATACCTTAACCTAATGTAACCTAACCTAACCTAACCTTACCAAACCTAACCTAACCTAACCTAACCCAACCCAACCCAACCTAACCTAAACTAACCTAACCTAAACTAACCTAACCCAACCTAACCTAACCTAACCTAACCTAACCCAACCCAACCCAACCCAACCTAACCTAACCTAAGCTAACCTAACCAAACCTAACCAAACCTAACCTAACCTAACTTAACCTAACCTAACGTAACCTAACCTAACCTAACCTATTCTATCGTAACCTAACCTTACCTGACCTAACCTAACCTAACGTAACCTAACCTAACCTAACATAACCTAACGTAACCTAACCTAACCTAACCTAACCTAACGTAACCTAACCTAACCTAACCCAACCTAACCCAACCCAACCCAACCCAACAATACCCAACCCAACAACACCCAACCCAACCTAACCTAACCTAACCTAACCTTACCTAACCTAACCAAATTATCCTTACCTAACCTAACCTAACCTAACGTAACCTAACCTAACCTAACCTAACGTAACCTAACCTAACCTAACCCAACCTAACCTAACCTAACCTAACCTAACCCAACTCAACCCAACCTAACCTAACCTAACCTAACCTAACCTAACCTAACCTAACCTAACCAAACCTAACCTAACCTAACCTAACCTAACCTAACCTAACCTAACGACGGTTGCAAGCGCTTTCACATTAGATATCGCAGTTCCCCACTTTTAATGGTGAAAACACTGCATCTCACTAATTGACATTGTTTAATGCGGTTTTACGACGGTTCATATCTTAACCTAACCTAACATTCGCACTTGTATCTAAAAACGCTCTATTACACTGTTTTGTTCACAATTACGATATTTGCATAACCTCACAGTTTTTCACCAACTTATTGCAGTACAGAACGCTGTATCTCGCTAAATGACATTGTTCTTTAAGGTTTCACGATGCTTGCATGCGCTTTAACGAGAATATCACAATATAGCATTTTCGCACTTGTAACGGTAGAACACGCAGTATTTGGCTTGTTCATGCCGTTTTGTGTGCTTTCACAACACTTCACCTATCGCAGTTTAATACTCGCTATAAAACAACACTATCTCGTTAGATGACGTCGTTTTTGGTAGTTTCACGACGCTACCTAGCTTAAACTAACCTAACCTAACCTAACCTTCGCACTTCTATCGTTAGAAAACGTTTTACTCGCAACTTTACAATGTTTTCTACAAGATTACGACGGTTTCATGCGCTTTAACATTAGATATCGTAGTTCCCGACTTGTAATGTTGAAAAACACTACATCTCACTAAGTGACATTGTTTAATGCGGTTTTACGACGGTTGATATGTCAACCTAACCTAACATTCGCACTTGTATCTAAAGACGCTCAATTACACTGTTTCGTGCACAATTACGATATTTGCTTGACCTCACAGTTTCTCACCAACTTATTACAGTACAGAACGCTTTATCTCGCTAAATGACATCGTTCTTTAAGGTTTCACGATACTTGCATGCGCTTTACCGAGAATGTCAAAACATAGCAGTTTCGCACTTGTAACGGTACAACACGCAGTATTTGGCTTGTTCATGCCGTTTTGTGTGCTTTCACAACATTTTACCTATCGCAGTTTCGTACTCGCAATAAAACAACACTATCTCGTTAGATGACGTCGTTTTTGGTGGTTTCACGACGCTACCTAGCTTAAACTAACATAACCTAACATAAGCTTCGCACTTCTATCGTTAGAAAACGTTTTACTCGCTACTTTACATTGCTTTCTACAACATTACGACGGTTTCAAGCGCTTTCACATTAGATATCGCAGTTCCCAACTTGTAAAGGTGAAAAACACTGCACCTCACTAAGTGACACTGTTTATTGCGGTTTTACGACGGTTCATACCTTAACCTAACGTAACCTAACCTAACCTAACCCAACCTAACCTAACATAACCTAACCTAACCTAACCTAACCTAACCTAACCAAACCTAACCTAAAGTAACCTAACCTAACCTAACCTAACCTAACCTAACCTAACCTAACCTAACGACGTTTGCAAGCGCTTTCACATTAGATATCGCAGTTCCCGACTTGTAATGGTGAAAAACACTGCATCTCACTAAGTGACATTGTTTAGTGCGGTTTTACGACGGTTCATATCTTAACCTAACCTAACATTCGTACTTGTATTGAAAAACGCTCTATTACACTGTTTCGTTCACAATTACGATATTTGCATAACCTCACAGTTTTTCACCAACTTATTGCAGTACAGAACGCTGTATCTCGCTAAATGACATCGTTCTTTAAGGTTTCACGATGCTTGCATGCGCTTTAACGAGAATATCACAATATAGCAGTTTCGCACTTGTAACGGTACAACACGCAGTATCTGGCTTGTTCAAGCCGTTTTGTGTACTTTCACAACATTTCACCTATTGCAGTTTCGTACATGCAATAAAACAACACTATCTCGTTAGATGACGTCCTTTTTGGTGGTCTCACGACGCTACATAGCTTAAACTAACATAACTAAGGCTAACCTTCGCACTTCTATCGTTAGAAAACGTTTTACTCGCAACTTTACAATGTTTTCTACAAGATTACGACGGTTTCATGCGCTTTCACATTAGATATCGTAGTTCCCGACTTGTAATGTTGAAAAACACTACATCTCACTAAGTGACATTGTTTAATGCGGTTTTACGACGGTTGATATCTCAACCTAACCTAACATTCGCACTTGTATCTAAATACGCTCAATTACACTGTTTCGTTCACAATTACGATATTTGCTTGACCTCACAGTTTCTCACCAACTTATTACAGTACAGAACGCTGTATCTCGCTAAATGACATCGTTCTTTAAGGTTTCACGATACTTGCATGCGCTTTAACGAGAATATCACAATAAAGCAGTTTCGCACTTGTAACGGCACAAGACGCAGTATCTGGCTAGTTCATGCCATTTTGTGTGCTTGCCCAATATTTCACCTATCGCAGTTTCGTACTCGCAATAAAACAACACTATCTCGTTAGATGACATCGTTTTTGGTGGCTTCACGACGCTACCTAGCTCAAACTAACCAAACCTTCGCACTTCTATCGTTAGAAAACGTTTTATTCGCTACTTTACAATGTTTTCTACAAGATTACGACGGTTTCATGCGCTTTCACATTAGAGATCGCAGTTCCCGACTTTTACTGGTGAAAAACACAGCATCTCACTAAGTGACATTGTTTAATGCGGTTTTAGCGCGGTTCATATCTTAACCTAACCTAACCTTACCTAACCCAACCTAACCTAACCTAACCTAACCAAACCTTAGCTAACATCCCTAACCTAACCTAACCTAACCTAACGTAACCTAACCTAACCTAACCTAACCTAATGACGTTTGCAAGCGCTTTCACTTTAGATATCGCAATTCCCGACTTGTAATGGTGAAAAACACTGCATCTCACTAAGTGACATTGTTTAATGCGGTTTTACGACGGTTCATATCTTAACCTAACCTAACATTCGCACTTGCATTAAAAAACGCTCTATTACACTGTTTCGTTCACAATTAGGATATTTGCATAACCTCACAGTTTTTCACCAACTTATTGCAGTACAGAACGCTGTATCTCGCTAAATGACATCGTTCTTTAAGGTTTCACGATGCTTGCATGCGCTTCAACGAGAATATCACAACATAGCAGTTTCGCACTTGTAACGGTACAACACGCAGTATTTGGCTTGTTCATGCCGTTTTGTGTGCTTTCACAACATTTCACCTATCGCAGTTTAGTACTCGCAATAAAACAACACTATCTCGTTAGATGACGTCGTTTTTGGTGGTTTCACGACGCTACCTAGCTTAAACACACATAACTCAACCTAACATAACCTTCGCACTTCTATCGTTAGAAAACGTTTTACTCGCTACTTTACATTGCTTTCTACAACATTACGACGGTTTCAAGCGCTTTCACATTAGATATCACAGTTCCCAACTTGTAAAGGTGAAAAACACTGCATCTCACTAAGTGACATTGTTTAATGCGGTTTTACGACGGTTCATACCTTAACCTAACGTAACCTAACCTAACCTAACCTTACCAAACCTAACCTAACCTAACCTAACCCAACCCAACCCAACCTAACCTAACCTAACCTAACCTAAACTAACCTAACCCAACCTAACCTAACCTAACCTAACCTAACCCAACCCAACCCAACCCAACCTAACCTAACCTAAGCTAACCTAACCAAACCTAACCAAACCTAACCTAACCTAACTTAACCTAACCTAACGTAACCTAACCTAACCTAACCTATTCTATCGTAACCTAACCTTACCTGACCTAACCTAACCTAACGTAACCTAACCTAACCTAACATAACCTAACGTAACCTAACCTAACCTAACCTAACCTAACGTAACCTAACCTAACCTAACCCAACCTAACCCAACCCAACCCAACCCAACAACACCCAACCCAACAACACCCAACCCAACCTAACCTAACCTAACCTAACCTTACCTAACCTAACCAAATTATCCTTACCTAACCTAACCTAACCTAACGTAACCTAACCTAACCTAACCTAACGTAACCTAACCTAACCTAACCTAACCTCACCCAACCTAACCTAACCTAACCTAACCTAACCCAACTCAACCCAACCTAACCTAATCTAACCTAACCTAACCTAACCTAACCTAACCAAACCTAACCTAACCTAACCTAACCTAACCTAACCTAACGACGGTTGCAAGCGCTTTCACATTAGATATCGCAGTTCCCCACTTTTAATGGTGAAAAACACTGCATCTCACTAATTGACATTGTTTAATGCGGTTTTACGACGGTTCATATCTTAACCTAACCTAACATTCGCACTTGTATCTAAAAACGCTCTATTACACTGTTTTGTTCACAATTACGATATTTGCATAACCTCACAGTTTTTCACCAACTTATTGCAGTACAGAACGCTGTATCTCGCTAAATGACATTGTTCTTTAAGGTTTCACGATGCTTGCATGCGCTTTAACGAGAATATCACAATATAGCAGTTTCGCACTTGTAACGGTAGAACACGCAGTATTTGGCTTGTTCATGCCGTTTTGTGTGCTTTCACAACACTTCACCTATCGCAGTTTAATACTCGCTATAAAACAACACTATCTCGTTAGATGACGTCGTTTTTGGTAGTTTCACGACGCTACCTAGCTTAAACTGACCTAACCTAACCTAACCTTCGCACTTCTATCGTTAGAAAACGTTTTACTCGCAACTTTACAATGTTTTCTACAAGATTACGACGGTTTCATGCGCTTTAACATTAGATATCGTAGTTCCCGACTTGTAATGTTGAAAAACACTACATCTCACTAAGTGACATTGTTTAATGCGGTTTTACGACGGTTGATATGTCAACCTAACCTAATATTCGCACTTGTATCTAAAGACGCTCAATTACACTGTTTCGTGCACAATTACGATATTTGCTTGACCTCACAGTTTCTCACCAACTTATTACAGTACAGAACGCTGTATCTCGCTAAATGACATCGTTCTTTAAGGTTTCACGATACTTGCATGCGCTTTACCGAGAATGTCAAAACATAGCAGTTTCGCACTTGTAACGGTACAACACGCAGTATTTGGCTTGTTCATGCCGTTTTGTGTGCTTTCACATTTTACCTATCGCAGTTTCGTACTCGCAATAAAACAACACTATCTCGTTAGATGACGTCGTTTTTGGTGGTTTCACGACGCTACCTAGCTCAAACTAACCAAACCTTCGCACTTCTATCGTTAGAAAACGTTTTATTCGCTACTTTACAACGTTTTCTACAAGATTACGACGGTTTCATGCGCTTTCACATTAGAGATCGCAGTTCCCGACTTTTACTGGTGAAAAACACAGCATCTCACTAAGTGACATTGTTTAATGCGGTTTTAGCGCGGTTCATATCTTAACCTAACCTAACCTTACCTAACCCAACCTAACCTAACCTAACCTAACCTAACCTAACCTAACGACGTTTGCAAGCGCTTTCACTTTAGATATCGCAGTTCCCGACTTGTAATGGTGAAAAACACTGCATCTCACTAAGTGACATTGTTTAATGCGGTTTTACGACGGTTCATATCTTAACCTAACCTAACATTCGCACTTGCATTAAAAAACGCTCTATTACACTGTTTCGTTCACAATTAGGATATTTGCATAACCTCACAGTTTTTCACCAACTTATTGCAGTACAGAACGCTGTATCTCGCTAAATGACATCGTTCTTTAAGGTTTCACGATGCTTGCATGCGCTTCAACGAGAATATCACAACATAGCAGTTTCGCACTTGTAACGGTACAACACGCAGTATTTGGCTTGTTCATGCCGTTTTGTGTGCTTTCACAACATTTTACCTATCGCAGTTTAGTACTCGCAATAAAACAACACTATCTCGTTAGATGACGTCGTTTTTGGTGGTTTCACGACGCTACCTAGCTTAAACACACATAACTCAACCTAACATAACCTTCGCATTTCTATCGTTAGAAAACGTTTTACTCGCTACTTTACATTGCTTTCTACAACATTACGACGGTTTCAAGCGCTTTCACATTAGATATCACAGTTCCCAACTTGTAAAGGTGAAAAACACTGCATCTCACTAAGTGACATTGTTTAATGCGGTTTTACGACGGTTCATACCTTAACCTAACGTAACCTAACCTAACCTAACCTTACCAAACCTAACCTAACCTAACCTAACCCAACCCAACCCAACCTAACCTAACCTAACCTAACCTAAACTAACCTAACCCAACCTAACCTAACCTAACCTAACCCAACCCAACCCAACCCAACCTAACCTAACCTAAGCTAACCTAACCAAACCTAACCAAACCTAACCTAACCTAACTTAACCTAACCTAACGTAACCTAACCTAACCTAACCTATTCTATCGTAACCTAACCTTA
Source organism: Rhipicephalus microplus (assembly GCF_043290135.1). Classification (NCBI taxonomy): domain Eukaryota; kingdom Metazoa; phylum Arthropoda; class Arachnida; order Ixodida; family Ixodidae; genus Rhipicephalus; species Rhipicephalus microplus. Next base: position 2,205,381 of record NW_027464619.1, read on the forward strand.
CCTGACCTAACCTAACCTAACGTAACCTAACCTAACCTAACATAACCTAACGTAACCTAACCTAACCTAACCTAACCTAACGTAACCTAACCTAACCTAACCCAACCTAACCCAACCCAACCCAACCCAACAACACCCAACCCAACCTAACCTAACCTAACCTAACCTTACCTAACCTAACCAAATTATCCTTACCTAACCTAACCTAACCTAACGTAACCTAACCTAACCTAACCGAACGTAACCTAACCTAACCTAACCTAACCTAACCCAACCTAACCTAACCTAACCCAACTCAACCCAACCTAACCTAATCTAACCTAACCTAACCTAACCTAACCTAACCAAACCTAACCTAACCTAACCTAACCTAACCTAACCTAACCTAACGACGGTTGCAAGCGCTTTCACATTAGATATCGCAGTTCCCCACTTTTATTGGTGAAAAACACTGCATCTCACTAATTGACATTGTTTAATGCGGTTTTACGACGGTTCATATCTTAACCTAACCTAACATTCGCACTTGTATCTAAAAACGCTCTATTACACTGTTTTGTTCACAATTACGATATTTGCATAACCTCACAGTTTTTCACCAACTTATTGCAGTACAGAACGCTGTATCTCGCTAAATGACATTGTTCTTTAAGGTTTCACGATGCTTGCATACGCTTTAACGAGAATATCACAATATAGCAGTTTCGCACTTGTAACGGTAGAACACGCAGTATTTGGGTTGTTCATGCCGTTTTGTGTGCTTTCACAACACTTCACCTATCGCAGTTTAATACTCGCTATAAAACAACACTATCTCGTTAGATGACGTCGTTTTTGGTAGTTTCACGACGCTACCTAGCTTAAACTAACCTAACCTAACCTAACCTTCGCACTTCTATCGTTAGAAAACGTTTTACTCGCAACTTTACAATGTTTTCTACAAGATTACGACGGTTTCATGCGCTTTAACATTAGATATCGTAGTTCCCGACTTGTAATGTTGAAAAACACTACATCTCACTAAGTGACATTGTTTAATGCGGTTTTACGACGGTTGATATGTCAACCTAACCTAACATTCGCACTTGTATCTAAAGACGCTCAATTACACTGTTTCGTGCACAATTACGATATTTGCTTGACCTCACAGTTTCTCACCAACTTATTACAGTACAGAACGCTGTATCTCGCTAAATGACATCGTTCTTTAAGGTTTCACGATACTTGCATGCGCTTTACCGAGAATGTCAAAACATAGCAGTTTCGCACTTGTAACGGTACAACACGCAGTATTTGGCTTGTTCATGCCGTTTTGTGTGCTTTTACAACATTTTACCTATCGCAGTTTCGTACTCGCAATAAAACAACACTATCTCGTTAGATGACGTCGTTTTTGGTGGTTTCACGACGCTACCTAGCTTAAACTAACATAACCTAACATAAGCTTCGCACTTCTATCGTTAGAAAACGTTTTACTCGCAACTTTACAATGTTTTCTACAAGATTACGACGGTTTCATGCGCTTTCACATTAGATATCGTAGTTCCCGACTTGTAATGTTGAAAAACACTACATCTCACTAAGTGACATTGTTTAATGCGGTTTTACGACGGTTGATATCTCAACCTAACCTAACATTCGCACTTGTATCTAAATACGCTCAATTACACTGTTTCGTTCACAATTACGATATTTGCTTGACCTCACAGTTTCTCACCAACTTATTACAGTACAGAACGCTGTATCTCGCTAAATGACATCGTTCTTTAAGGTTTCACGATACTTGCATGCGCTTTAACGAGAATATCACAATAAAGCAGTTTCGCACTTGTAACGGCACAAGACGCAGTATCTGGCTAGTTCATGCCATTTTGTGTGCTTGCCCAATATTTCACCTATCGCAGTTTCGTACTCGCAATAAAACAACACTATCTCGTTAGATGACATCGTTTTTGGTGGCTTCACGACGCTACCTAGCTCAAACTAACCAAACCTTCGCACTTCTATCGTTAGAAAACGTTTTATTCGCTACTTTACAATGTTTTCTACAAGATTACGACGGTTTCATGCGCTTTCACATTAGAGATCGCAGTTCCCGACTTTTACTGGTGAAAAACACAGCATCTCACTAAGTGACATTGTTTAATGCGGTTTTAGCGCGGTTCATATCTTAACCTAACCTAACCTTACCTAACCCAACCTAACCTAACCTAACCTAACCAAACCTTAGCTAACATCCCTAACCTAACCTAACCTAACCTAACCTAACGTAACCTAACCTAACCTAACCTAACCTAACCTAACGACGTTTGCAAGCGCTTTCACTTTAGATATCGCAGTTCCCGACTTGTAATGGTGAAAAACACTGCATCTCACTAAGTGACATTGTTTAATGCGGTTTTACGACGGTTCATATCTTAACCTAACCTAACATTCGCACTTGCATTAAAAAACGCTCTATTACACTGTTTCGTTCACAATTAGGATATTTGCATAACCTCACAGTTTTTCACCAACTTATTGCAGTACAGAACGCTGTATCTCACTAAATGACATCGTTCTTTATGGTTTCACGATGCTTGCATGCGCTTCAACGAGAATATCACAACATAGCAGTTTCGCACTTGTAACGGTACAACACGCAGTATTTGGCTTGTTCATGCCGTTTTGTGTGCTTTCACAACATTTCACCTATCGCAGTTTCGTACTCGCAATAAAACAACACTATCTCGTTAGATGACGTCGTTTTTGGTGGTTTCACGACGCTACCTAGCTTAAACACACATAACTCAACCTAACATAACCTTCGCACTTCTATCGTTAGAAAACGTTTTACTCGCTACTTTACATTGCTTTCTACAACATTACGACGGTTTCAAGCGCTTTCACATTAGATATCACAGTTCCCAACTTGTAAAGGTGAAAAACACTGCATCTCACTAAGTGACATTGTTTAATGCGGTTTTACGACGGTTCATACCTTAACCTAATGTAACCTAACTTAACCTAACCTTACCAAACCTAACCTAACCTAACCTAACCCAACCCAACCCAACCTAACCTAACCTAACCTAACCTAACCTAAACTAACCTAACCCAACCTAACCTAACCTAACCTAACCTAACCCAACCCAACCCAACCCAACCTAACCTAACCTAAGCTAACCTAACCAAACCTAACCAAACCTAACCTAACCTAACTTAACCTAACCTAACGTAACCTAACCTAACCTAACCTATTCTATCGTAACCTAACCTTACCTGACCTAACCTAACCTAACGTAACCTAACCTAACCTAACATAACCTAACGTAACCTAACCTAACCTAACCTAACCTAACGTAACCTAACCTAACCTAACCCAACCTAACCCAACCCAACCCAACCCAACAACACCCAACCCAACAACACCCAACCCAACCTAACCTAACCTAACCTAACCTTACCTAACCTAACCAAATTATCCTTACCTAACCTAACCTAACCTAACGTAACCTAACCTAACCTAACCGAACGTAACCTAACCTAACCTAACCTAACCTAACCCAACCTAACCTAACCTAACCTAACCTAACCCAACTCAACCCAACCTAACCTAATCTAACCTAACCTAACCTAACCTAACCTAACCAAACCTAACCTAACCTAACCTAACCTAACCTAACCACGGTTGCAAGCGCTTTCACATTAGATATCGCAGTTCCCCACTTTTATTGGTGAAAAACACTGCATCTCACTAATTGACATTGTTTAATGCGGTTTTACGACGGTTCATATCTTAACCTAACCTAACATTCGCACTTGTATCTAAAAACGCTCTATTACACTGTTTTGTTCACAATTACGATATTTGCATAACCTCACAGTTTTTCACCAACTTATTGCAGTACAGAACGCTGTATCTCGCTAAATGACATTGTTCTTTAAGGTTTCACGATGCTTGCATGCGCTTTAACGAGAATATCACAATATAGCAGTTTCGCACTTGTAACGGTAGAACACGCAGTATTTGGCTTGTTCATGCCGTTTTGTGTGCTTTCACAACACTTCACCTATCGCAGTTTAATACTCGCTATAAAACAACACTATCTCGTTAGATGACGTCGTTTTTGGTAGTTTCACGACGCTACCTAGCTTAAACTAACCTAACCTAACCTAACCTTCGCACTTCTATCGTTAGAAAACGTTTTACTCGCAACTTTACAATGTTTTCTACAAGATTACGACGGTTTCATGCGCTTTAACATTAGATATCGTAGTTCCCGACTTGTAATGTTGAAAAACACTACATCTCACTAAGTGACATTGTTTAATGCGGTTTTACGACGGTTGATATGTCAACCTAACCTAACATTCGCACTTGTATCTAAAGACGCTCAATTACACTGTTTCGTGCACAATTACGATATTTGCTTGACCTCACAGTTTCTCACCAACTTATTACAGTACAGAACGCTGTATCTCGCTAAATGACATCGTTCTTTAAGGTTTCACGATACTTGCATGCGCTTTACCGAGAATGTCAAAACATAGCAGTTTCGCACTTGTAACGGTACAACACGCAGTATTTGGCTTGTTCATGCCGTTTTGTGTGCTTTCACAACATTTTACCTATCGCAGTTTCGTACTCGCAATAAAACAACACTATCTCGTTAGATGACGTCGTTTTTGGTGGTTTCACGACGCTACCTAGCTTAAACTAACATAACCTAACATAAGCTTCGCACTTCTATCGTTAGAAAACGTTTTACTCGCTACTTTACATTGCTTTCTACAACATTACGACGGTTTCAAGCGCTTTCACATTAGATATCGCAGTTCCCAACTTGTAAAGGTGAAAAACACTGCACCTCACTAAGTGACATTGTTTATTGCGGTTTTACGACGGTTCATACCTTAACCTAACGTAACCTAACCTAACCTAACCCAACCTAACCTAACATAACCTAACCTAACCTAACCTAACCTAACCAAACCTAACCTAAAGTAACCTAACCTAACCTAACCTAACCTAACCTAACCTAACCTAACCTAACCTAACGACGTTTGCAAGCGCTTTCACATTAGATATCGCAGTTCCCGACTTGTAATGGTGAAAAACACTGCATCTCACTAAGTGACATTGTTTAGTGCGGTTTTACGACGGTTCATATCTTAACCTAACCTAACATTCGTACTTGTATTGAAAAACGCTCTATTACACTGTTTCGTTCACAATTACGATATTTGCATAACCTCACAGTTTTTCACCAACTTATTGCAGTACAGAACGCTGTATCTCGCTAAATGACATCGTTCTTTAAGGTTTCACGATGCTTGCATGCGCTTTAACGAGAATATCACATTATAGCAGTTTCGCACTTGTAACGGTACAACACGCAGTATCTGGCTTGTTCAAGCCGTTTTGTGTACTTTCACAACATTTCACCTATTGCAGTTTCGTACATGCAATAAAACAACACTATCTCGTTAGATGACGTCCTTTTTGGTGGTCTCACGACGCTACATAGCTTAAACTAACATAACTAAGGCTAACCTTCGCACTTCTATCGTTAGAAAACATTTTACTCGCAACTTTACAATGTTTTCTACAAGATTACGACGGTTTCATGCGCTTTCACATTAGATATCGTAGTTCCCGACTTGTAATGTTGAAAAACACTACATCTCACTAAGTGACATTGTTTAATGCGGTTTTACGACGGTTGATATCTCAACCTAACCTAACATTCGCACTTGTATCTAAATACGCTCAATTACACTGTTTCGTTCACAATTACGATATTTGCTTGACCTCACAGTTTCTCACCAACTTATTACAGTACAGAACGCTGTATCTCGCTAAATGACATCGTTCTTTAAGGTTTCACGATACTTGCATGCGCTTTAACGAGAATATCACAATAAAGCAGTTTCGCACTTGTAACGGCACAAGACGCAGTATCTGGCTAGTTCATGCCATTTTGTGTGCTTGCCCAATATTTCACCTATCGCAGTTTCGTACTCGCAATAAAACAACACTATCTCGTTAGATGACATCGTTTTTGGTGGCTTCACGACGCTACCTAGCTCAAACTAACCAAACCTTCGCACTTCTATCGTTAGAAAACGTTTTATTCGCTACTTTACAATGTTTTCTACAAGATTACGACGGTTTCATGCGCTTTCACATTAGAGATCGCAGTTCCCGACTTTTACTGGTGAAAAACACAGCATCTCACTAAGTGACATTGTTTAATGCGGTTTTAGCGCGGTTCATATCTTAACCTAACCTAACCTTACCTAACCCAACCTAACCTAACCTTACCTAACCAAACCTTAGCTAACATCCCTAACCTAACCTAACCTAACCTAACCTAACCTAACGTAACCTAACCTAACCTAACCTAACGACGTTTGCAAGCGCTTTCACTTTAGATATCGCAGTTCCCGACTTGAATGGGGAAAAACACTGCATCTCACTAAGTGACATTGTTTAATGCGGTTTTACGACGGTTCATATCTTAACCTAACCTAACATTCGCACTTGCATTAAAAAACGCTCTATTACACTGTTTCGTTCACAATTAGGATATTTGCATAACCTCACAGTTTTTCACCAACTTATTGCAGTACAGAACGCTGTATCTCGCTAAATGACATCGTTCTTTAAGGTTTCACGATGCTTGCATGCGCTTCAACGAGAATATCACAACATAGCAGTTTCGCACTTGTAACGGTACAACACGCAGTATTTGGCTTGTTCATGCCGTTTTGTGTGCTTTCACAACATTTCACCTATCGCAGTTTCGTACTCGCAATAAAACAACACTATCTCGTTAGATGACGTCGTTTTTGGTGGTTTCACGACGCTACCTAGCTTAAACACACATAACTCAACCTAACATAACCTTCGCACTTCTATCGTTAGAAAACGTTTTACTCGCTACTTTACATTGCTTTCTACAACATTACGACGGTTTCAAGCGCTTTCACATTAGATATCACAGTTCCCAACTTGTAAAGGTGAAAAACACTGCATCTCACTAAGTGACATTGTTTAATGCGGTTTTACGACGGTTCATACCTTAACCTAACGTAACCTAACCTAACCTAACCTTACCAAACCTAACCTAACCTAACCTAACCCAACCCAACCCAACCTAACCTAACCTAACCTAAACTAACCTAACCCAACCTAACCTAACCTAACCTAACCTAACCCAACCCAACCCAACCCAACCTAACCTAACCTAAGCTAACCTAACCAAACCTAACCAAACCTAACCTAACCTAACTTAACCTAACCTAACGTAACCTAACCTAACCTAACCTATTCTATCGTAACCTAACCTTACCTGACCTAACCTAACCTAACGTAACCTAACCTAACCTAACATAACCTAACGTAACCTAACCTAACCTAACCTAACCTAACGTAACCTAACCTAACCTAACCCAACCTAACCCAACCCAACCCAACCCAACAACACCCAACCCAACCTAACCTAACCTAACCTAACCTTACCTAACCTAACCAAATTATCCTTACCTAACCTAACCTAACCTAACGTAACCTAACCTAACCTAACGTAACCTAACCTAACCTAACCTAACCTAACCCAACCTAACCTAACCTAACCTAACCTAACCCAACTCAACCCAACCTAACCTAATCTAACCTAACCTAACCTAACCTAACCTAACCAAACCTAACCTAACCTAACCTAACCTAACCTAACCTAACCTAACGACGGTTGCAAGCGCTTTCACATTAGATATCGCAGTTCCCCACTTTTAATGGTGAAAAACACTGCATCTCACTAATTGACATTGTTTAATGCGGTTTTACGACGGTTCATATCTTAACCTAACCTAACATTCGCACTTGTATCTAAAAACGCTCTATTACACTGTTTTGTTCACAATTACGATATTTGCATAACCTCACAGTTTTTCACCAACTTATTGCAGTACAGAACGCTGTATCTCGCTAAATGACATTGTTCTTTAAGGTTTCACGATGCTTGCATGCGCTTTAACGAGAATATCACAATATAGCAGTTTCGCACTTGTAACGGTAGAACACGCAGTATTTGGCTTGTTCATGCCGTTTTGTGTGCTTTCACAACACTTCACCTATCGCAGTTTAATACTCGCTATAAAACAACACTATCTCGTTAGATGACGTCGTTTTTGGTAGTTTCACGACGCTACCTAGCTTAAACTAACCTAACCTAACCTAACCTTCGCACTTCTATCGTTAGAAAACGTTTTACTCGCAACTTTACAATGTTTTCTACAAGATTACGACGGTTTCATGCGCTTTAACATTAGATATCGTAGTTCCCGACTTGTATTGTTGAAAAACACTACATTTCACTAAGTGACATTGTTTAATGCGGTTTTACGACGGTTGATATGTCAACCTAACCTAACATTCGCACTTGTATCTAAAGACGCTCAATTACACTGTTTCGTGCACAATTACGATATTTGCTTGACCTCACAGTTTCTCACCAACTTATTACAGTACAGAACGCTGTATCTCGCTAAATGACATCGTTCTTTAAGGTTTCACGATACTTGCATGCGCTTTACCGAGAATGTCAAAACATAGCAGTTTCGCACTTGTAACGGTACAACACGCAGTATTTGGCTTGTTCATGCCGTTTTGTGTGCTTTCACAACATTTTACCTATCGCAGTTTCGTACTCGCAATAAAACAACACTATCTCGTTAGATGACGTCGTTTTTGGTGGTTTCACGACGCTACCTAGCTTAAACTAACATAACCTAACATAAGCTTCGCACTTCTATCGTTAGAAAACGTTTTACTCGCTACTTTACATTGCTTTCTACAACATTACGACGGTTTCAAGCGCTTTCACATTACATATCGCAGTTCCCAACTTGTAAAGGTGAAAAACACTGCATCTCACTAAGTGACATTGTTTATTGCGGTTTTACGACGGTTCATACCTTAACCTAACGTAACCTAACCTAACCTAACCCAACCTAACCTAACATAACCTAACCTAACCTAACCTAACCTAACCTAACCAAACCTAACCTAAAGTAACCTAACCTAACCTAACCTAAATAATACGGAAAGACGGGCTAGTTGGTACTGCTGCATAATTGAAGTTTTTGCGCACACACACAAGGACACAGACGAAGGGAACACAAGGACCAGCGCAGACTAACAACTGATTTTTATTCAGTAAGAAAACAGAATATATACGCTTACTTGCACCCCATGATCACCGCGCATGAGCAAAAACGGCATCGTACAATCTTAAAAACCAAATATCACATGTTGTTCAGCAATTCAATTTCTTTTTCACTAAGCGATATCGACGGATGGCTGACGCACATATCTTTAAGTCTAGAGATGTGCCACGCTTCTACTATTTCTCTTGTTGTCTGATTTGGGTGTACATACACCACCTCAGTTTGATCAAACAACGGCTTACATGCACTAAAAGAACAACGCGCACAGTGCAGTGCTAAATGTGTTTCCGGCCTCCCTTTCAAGTTGGTCATGTGCTCCTTCAATCTCACATTTAAGCATCGGCCAGTCTGACCGACATAAAAGTTCCCACAACTGAAGGGGGTCTTATAAACTACCTTTCTTTTGCACTCAACCACCTGATGACCTGCACGCTTGGAACAATTGCCTCCGATATCCCTCGTCCTTTCCTCGTACAGATTATTTACAGCCGGACACACGCCCCCTAGTTTGTTCTTTGCCGAGAATACAACTTTGACACCATATTTAGCTGCCACCTTCTTAAGTTTATGGGAGAAACCATGCTCGTAGGGGATTACCGAAATTTTCTTTGTATCTTGGCTTCTTTCCTCTTTCTCCCCGGATTTCATTTTCTTCATTAATCTTTCGCTTGCAGTTAGAAGAAACGAGTTAGGGTATCCTGCCTTTTCCAGCTTTACCTTCTGTTCAAGGAAAGATTCTTTTAACTTGTGCTTACATGTTTTTGTAAGAGCTGAATAAGGATAATAAAAAGGATAATAAAAAACGTTTTTTATTATTTGTAAGGATAATAAAAAACGGTATAGCAATGGGGTGTTTCAATTCAGCTCTTACAAAAACATGTAAGCACAAGTTAAAAGAATCTTTCCTTGAACAGAAGGTAAAGCTGGAAAAGGCAGGATACCCTAACTCGTTTCTTCTAACTGCAAGCGAAAGATTAATGAAGAAAATGAAATCCGGGGAGAAAGAGGAAAGAAGCCAAGATACAAAGAAAATTTCGGTAATCCCCTACGAGCATGGTTTCTCCCATAAACTTAAGAAGGTGGCAGCTAAATATGGTGTCAAAGTTGTATTCTCGGCAAAGAACAAACTAGGGGGCGTGTGTCCGGCTGTAAATAATCTGTACGAGGAAAGGACGAGGGATATCGGAGGCAATTGTTCCAAGCGTGCAGGTCATCAGGTGGTTGAGTGCAAAAGAAAGGTAGTTTATAAGACCCCCTTCAGTTGTGGGAACTTTTATGTCGGTCAGACTGGCCGATGCTTAAATGTGAGATTGAAGGAGCACATGACCAACTTGAAAGGGAGGCCGGAAACACATTTAGCACTGCACTGTGCGCGTTGTTCTTTTAGTGCATGTAAGCCGTTGTTTGATCAAACTGAGGTGGTGTATGTACACCCAAATCAGACAACAAGAGAAATAGTAGAAGCGTGGCACATCTCTAGACTTAAAGATATGTGCGTCAGCCATCCGTCGATATCGCTTAGTGAAAAAGAAATTGAATTGCTGAACAACATGTGATATTTGGTTTTTAAGATTGTACGATGCCGTTTTTGCTCATGCGCGGTGATCATGGGGTGCAAGTAAGCGTATATATTCTGTTTTCTTACTGAATAAAAATCAGTTGTTAGTCTGCGCTGGTCCTTGTGTTCCCTTCGTCTGTGTCCTTGTGTGTGTGCGCAAAAACTTCAATTATGTAACCTAACCTAACCTAACCTAACCTAACGACGTTTGCAAGCGCTTTCACATTAGATATCGCAGTTCCCGACTTGTAATGGTGAAAAACACTGCATCTCACTAAGTGACATTGTTTAGTGCGGTTTTACGACGGTTCATATCTTAACCTAACCTAATATTCGTACTTGTATTGAAAAACGCTCTATTACACTGTTTCGTTCACAATTACGATATTTGCATAACCTCACAGTTTTTCACCAACTTATTGCAGTACAGAACGCTGTATCTCGCTAAATGACATTGTTCTTTAAGGTTTCACGATGCTTGCATGTGCTTTAACGAGAATATCACAATATAGCAGTTTCGCACTTGTAACGGTAGAACACGCAGTATTTGGCTTGTTCATGCCGTTTTGTGTACTTTCACAACATTTCACCTATTGCAGTTTCGTACATGCAATAAAACAACACTATCTCGTTAGATGACGTCCTTTTTGGTGGTCTCACGACGCTACATAGCTTAAACTAACATAACTCAAGCTAACCTTCGCACTTCTATCGTTAGAAAACGTTTTACTCGCAACTTTACAATGTTTTCTACAAGATTACGACGGTTTCATGCGCTTTCACATTAGATATCGTAGTTCCCGACTTGTAATGTTGAAAAACACTACATCTCACTAAGTGACATTGTTTAATGCGGTTTTACGACGGTTGATATCTCAACCTAACCTAACATTCGCACTTGTATCTAAATACGCTCAATTACACTGTTTCGTTCACAATTACGATATTTGCTTGACCTCACAGTTTCTCACCAACTTATTACAGTACAGAACGCTGTATCTCGCTAAATGACATCGTTCTTTAAGGTTTCACGATACTTGCATGCGCTTTAACGAGAATATCACAATAAAGCAGTTTCGCACTTGTAACGGCACAAGACGCAGTATCTGGCTAGTTCATGCCATTTTGTGTGCTTGCCCAATATTTCACCTATCGCAGTTTCGTACTCGCAATAAAACAACACTATCTCGTTAGATGACATCGTTTTTGGTGGCTTCACGACGCTACCTAGCTCAAACTAACCAAACCTTCGCACTTCTATCGTTAGAAAACGTTTTATTCGCTACTTTACAATGTTTTCTACAAGATTACGACGGTTTCATGCGCTTTCACATTAGAGATCGCAGTTCCCGACTTTTACTGGTGAAAAACACAGCATCTCACTAAGTGACATTGTTTAATGCGGTTTTAGCGCGGTTCATATCTTAACCTAACCTAACCTTACCTAACCCAACCTAACCTAACCTAACCTAACCAAACCTTAGCTAACATCCCTAACCTAACCTAACCTAACCTAACCTAACGTAACCTAACCTAACCTAACCTAACCTAACGACGTTTGCAAGCGCTTTCACTTTAGATATCGCAGTTCCCGACTTGTAATGGTGAAAAACACTGCATCTCACTAAGTGACATTGTTTAATGCGGTTTTACGACGGTTCATATCTTAACCTAACCTAACATTCGCACTTGCATTAAAAAACGCTCTATTACACTGTTTCGTTCACAATTAGGATATTTGCATAACCTCACAGTTTTTCACCAACTTATTGCAGTACAGAACGCTGTATCTCGCTAAATGACATCGTTCTTTAAGATTTCACGATGCTTGCATGCGCTTCAACGAGAATATCACAACATAGCAGTTTCGCACTTGTAACGGTACAACACGCAGTATTTGGCTTGTTCATGCCGTTTTGTGTGCTTTCACAACATTTCACCTATCGCAGTTTCGTACTCGCAATAAAACAACACTATCTCGTTAGATGACGTTGTTTTTGGTAGTTTCACGACGCTACCTAGCTTAAACTAACATAACTCAACCTAACATAACCTTCGCACTTCTATCGTTAGAAAACGTTTTACTCGCTACTTTACATTGCTTTCTACAACATTACGACGGTTTCAAGCGCTTTCACATTAGATATCACAGTTCCCAACTTGTAAAGGTGAAAAACACTGCATCTCACTAAGTGACATTGTTTAATGCGGTTTTACGACGGTTCATACCTTAACCTAATGTAACCTAACCTAACCTAACCTTACCAAACCTAACCTAACCTAACCTAACCCAACCCAACCCAACCTAACCTAACCTAACCAAACCTAACCTAATCTAACCTAACCTAACCTAACCAAACCTAACCTAACCTAACCTAACCTAACATAACCTAACGACGGTTGCAAGCGCTTTCACATTAGATATCGCAGTTCCCCACTTTTAATGGTGAAAAACACTGCATCTCACTAATTGACATTGTTTAATGCGGTTTTACGACGGTTCATATCTTAACCTAACCTAACATTCGCACTTGTATCTAAAAACGCTCTATTACACTGTTTTGTTCACAATTACGATATTTGCATAACCTCACAGTTTTTCACCAACTTATTGCAGTACAGAACGCTGTATCTCGCTAAATGACATTGTTCAAGGTTTCACGATGCTTGCATGCGCTTTAACGAGAATATCACACTATAGCAGTTTCGCACTTGTAACGGTAGAACACGCAGTATTTGGCTTGTTCATGCCGTTTTGTGTGCTTTCACAACATTTCACCTATGGCAGTTTAATACTCGCTATAAAACAACACTATCTCGTTAGATGACGTCGTTTTTGGTAGTTTCACGACGCTACCTAGCTTAAACTAACCTAACCTAACCTAACCTTCGCACTTCTATCGTTAGAAAACGTTTTACTCGCAACTTTACAATGTTTTCTACAAGATTACGACGGTTTCATGCGCTTTCACATTAGATATCGTAGTTCCCGACTTGTAATGTTGAAAAACACTACATCTCACTAAGTGACATTGTTTAATGCGGTTTTACGACGGTTGATATATCAACCTAACCTAACATTCGCACTTGTATCTAAAGACGCTCAATTACACTGTTTCGTTCACAATTACGATATTTGCTTGACCTCACAGTTTCTCACCAACTTATTACAGTACAGAACGCTGTATCTCGCTAAATGACATCGTTCTTTAAGGTTTCACGATACTTGCATGCGCTTTACCGAGAATATCACAATATAGCAGTTTCGCACTTGTAACGGTAGAACACGCAGTATTTGGCTTCTTCATGCCGTTTTGTGTGCTTTCACAACATTTCACCTATCGCAGTTTAATACTCGCAATAAAACAACACTATCTCGTTAGATGACGTCGTTTTTGGTGGTTTCACGACGCTACGTAGCTTAAACTAACATAACTCAACATAACCTTCGCACTTCTATCGTTAGAAAACGTTTTACTCGCTACTTTACATTGCTTTCTACAACATTACGACGGTTTCAAGCGCTTTCACATTAGATATCGCAGTTCCCAACTTGTAAAGGTGAAAAACACTGCATCTCACTAAGCGACATTGTTTAATGCGGTTTTACGACGGTTCATATCTTAACCTAACCTAACATTCGTACTTGTATTGAAAAACGCTCTATTACACTGTTTCGTTCACAATTACGATATTTGCTTGACCTCACAGTTTCTCACCAACTTAATACAGTACAGAACGCTGTATCTCGCTAAATGACATCGTTCTTTTAGGTTTCACGATACTTGCATGCGCTTTACCGAGATTGTCACAACATAGCAGTTTCGCACTTGTAACGGTACAACACGCAGTATTTGGCTTGTTCATGCCGTTTTGTGTGCTTTCACAACATTTTACCTATCGCAGTTTCGTACTCGCAATAAAACAACACTATCTCGTTAGATGACGTTCTTTTTGGTGGTCTCACGACGCTACATAGCTTAAACTAACATAACTCAAGCTAACCTTCGCACTTCTATCGTTAGAAAACGTTTTACTCGCAACTTTACATTGCTTTCTACAACATTACGACGGTTTCAAGCGCTTTCCCATTAGATATCACAGTTCCCAACTTGTAAAGGTGAAAAACACTGCATCTCACTAAGTGACATTGTTCAATGCGGTTTTACGACGGTTCATACCTTAACCTAACGTAACCTAACCTAACCTAACCTAACCTTACCTAACCTAACCTAACCTAACCAACCCAACCCAACCTAACCTAACCTAACCTAACCTAAACTAACCTAACCCAACCTAACCTAACCTAACCTAACCTAACCCAACCTAACCCAACCCAACCCAACCTAACCTAACCAAAGCTAACCTAACCTAACCTAACCAAACCTAACCTAACCTAACTTAACCTAACCTAACGTAACCTAACCTAACCTAACCTATTCTAACGTAACCTAACCTAACCTGACCTAACCTAACCTAACGTAACCTAACCTAACCTAACCTAACGTAACCTAACCTAACCTAACGTAACCTAACCTAACCTAACCCAACCTAACCCAACCCAACCCAACCCAACAACACCCAACCCAACCTAACCTAACCTAACCTAACCTTACCTAACCTAACCAAATTATCCTTACCTAACCTAACCTAACCTAACGTAACCTAACCTAACCTAACCTAACGTAACCTAACCTAACCTAACCTAACCTAACCCAACCTAACCTAGCCTAACCTAACCTAACCCAACTCAACCCAACCTAACCTAATCTAACCTAACCTAACCTAACCTAACCTAACCAAACCTAACTTAACCTAACCTAACCTAACCTAACCTAACGACGGTTGCAAGCGCTTTCACATTAGATATCGCAGTTCCCCACTTTTAATGGTGAAAAACACTGCATCTCACTAATTGACATTGTTTAATGCGGTTTTACGACGGTTCATATCTTAACCTAACCTAACATTCGCACTTGTATCTAAAAACGCTCTATTACACTGTTTTGTTCACAATTACGATATTTGCATAACCTCACAGTTTTTCACCAACTTATTGCAGTACAGAACGCTGTATCTCGCTAAATGACATTGTTCTTTAAGGTTTCACGATGCTTGCATGCGCTTTAACGAGAATATCACAATATAGCAGTTTCGCACTTGTAACGGTACAACACGCAGTATTTGGCTTGTTCATGCCGTTTTGTGTGCTTTCACAACATTTCACCTATCGCAGTTTCGTACTCGCAATAAAACAAGACTATCTCGTTAGATGACGTTGTTTTTGGTAGTTTCACGACGCTACCTAGCTTAAACTAACATAACTCAACCTAACATAACCTTCGCACTTCTATCGTTAGAAAACGTTTTACTCGCTACTTTACATTGCTTTCTACAACATTACGACGGTTTCAAGCGCTTTCACATTAGATATCACAGTTCCCAACTTGTAAAGGTGAAAAACACTGCATCTCACTAAGTGACATTGTTTAATGCGGTTTTACGACGGTTCATACCTTAACCTAACGTAACCTAACCTAACCTAACCTTACCAAACCTAACCTAACCTAACCTAACCCAACCCAACCCAACCTAACCTAACCTAACCTAACCTAAACTAACCTAACCCAACCTAACCTAACCTAACCTAACCTAACCCAACCCAACCCAACCCAACCTAACCTAACCTAAGCTAACCTAACCAAACCTAACCAAACCTAACCTAACCTAACTTAACCTAACCTAACGTAACCTAACCTAACCTAACCTATTCTATCGTAACCTAACCTTACCTGACCTAACCTAACCTAACGTAACCTAACCTAACCTAACATAACCTAACGTAACCTAACCTAACCTAACCTAACCTAACGTAACCTAACCTAACCTAACCCAACCTAACCCAACCCAACCCAACCCAACAACACCCAACCCAACAACACCCAACCCAACCTAACCTAACATAACCTTACCTAACCTAACCAAATTATCCTTACCTAACCTAACCTAACCTAACGTAACCTAACCTAACCTAACATAACATAACCTAACCTAACCTAACGTAACCTAACCTAACCTAACCTAACCTAACCCAACCTAACCTAACCTAACCTAACCTAACCCAACTCAACCCAACCTAACCTAATCTAACCTAACCTAACCTAACCTAACAAAACCTAACCTAACCTAACCTAACGACGGTTGCAAGCGCTTTCACATTAGATATCGCAGTTCCCGACTTTTAATGGTGAAAAACACTGCATCTCACTAATTGACATTGTTTAATGCGGTTTTACGACGGTTCATATCTTAACCTAACCTAACATTCGCACTTGTATCTAAAAACGCTTTATTACACTGTTTTGTTCACAATTACGATATTTGCATAACCTCACAGTTTTTCACCAACTTATTGCAGTACAGAACGTTGTATCTCGCTAAATGACATATTTCTTTAAGGTTTCACGATGCTTGCATGCGCTTTAACGAGAATATCACAATATAGCAGTTTCGCACTTGTAACGGTAGAACACGCAGTATTTGGCTTGTTCATGCCGTTTTGTGTGCTTTCACAACATTTCACCTATCGCAGTTTAATACTCGCTATAAAACAACACTATCTCGTTAGATGACGTCGTTTTTGGTAGTTTCACGACGCTACCTAGCTTAAACAAACCTAACCTAACCTAACCTTCGCACTTCTATCGTTAGAAAACGTTTTACTCGCAACTTTACAATGTTTTCTACAAGATTACGACGGTTTCATGCGCTTTCACATTAGATATCGTAGTTCCCGACTTGTAATGTTGAAAAACACTACATCTCACTAAGTGACATTGTTTAATGCGGTTTTACGACGGTTGATATGTCAACCTAACCTAACATTCGCACTTGTATCTAAAGACGCTCAATTACACTGTTTCGTGCACAATTACGATATTTGCTTGACCTCACAGTTTCTCACCAACTTATTACAGTACAGAACGCTGTATCTCGCTAAATGACATCGTTCTTTAAGGTTTCACGATACTTGCATGCGCTTTACCGAGAATGTCAAAACATAGCAGTTTCGCACTTGTAACGGTACAACACGCAGTATTTGGCTTGTTCATGCCGTTTTGTGTGCTTTCACAACATTTTACCTATCGCAGTTTCGTACTCGCAATAAAACAACACTATCTCGTTAGATGGCGTCGTTTTTGGTGGTTTCACGACGCTACCTAGCTTAAACTAACATAACCTAACATAAGCTTCGCACTTCTATCGTTAGAAAACGTTTTACTCGCTACTTTACATTGCTTTCTACAACATTACGACGGTTTCAAGCGCTTTCACATTAGATATCGCAGTTCCCAACTTGTAAAGGTGAAAAACACTGCATCTCACTAAGTGACATTGTTTATTGCGGTTTTACGACGGTTCATACCTTAACCTAACGTAACCTAACCTAACCTAACCCAACCTAACCTAACATAACCTAACCTAACCTAACCTAACCTAACCTAACCAAACCTAACCTAACGTAACCCACCCTAACCTAACCTAACCTAACCTAACCTAACCTAACCTAACGACGTTTGCAAGCGCTTTCACATTAGATATCGCAGTTCCCGACTTGTAATGGTGAAAAACACTGCATCTCACTAAGTGACATTGTTTAGTGCGGTTTTACGACGGTTCATATCTTAACCTAACCTAACATTCGTACTTGTATTGAAAAACGCTCTATTACACTGTTTCGTTCACAATTACGATATTTGCATAACCTCACAGTTTTTCACCAACTTATTACAGTACAGAACGCTGTATCTCGCTAAATGACATTGTTCTTTAAGGTTTCACGATGCTTGCATGCGCTTTAACGAGAATATCACAATATAGCAGTTTCGCACTTGTAACGGTAGAACACGCAGTATTTGGCTTGTTCATGCCGTTTTGTGTACTTTCACAACATTTCACCTATTGCAGTTTCGTACATGCAATAAAACAACACTATCTCGTTAGATGACGTCCTTTTTGGTGGTCTCACGACGCTACATAGCTTAAACTAACATAACTCAAGCTAACCTTCGCACTTCTATCGTTAGAAAACGTTTTACTCGCAACTTTACAATGTTTTCTACAAGATTACGACGGTTTCATGCGCTTTCACATTAGATATCGTAGTTCCCGACTTGTAATGTTGAAAAACACTACATCTCACTAAGTGACATTGTTTAATGCGGTTTTACGATGGTTGATATGTCAACCTAACCTAACATTCGTACTTGTATTGAAAAACGCTCTATTACACTGTTTCGTTCACAATTACGATATTTGCATAACCTCACAGTTTTTCACCAACTTATTGCAGTACAGAACGCTGTATCTCGCTAAATGACATCGTTCTTCAAGGTTTCACGATGCTTGCATGCGCTTTAACGAGAATATCACATTATAGCAGTTTCGCACTTGTAACGGTACAACACGCAGTATCTGGCTTGTTCAAGCCGTTTTGTGTACTTTCACAACATTTCACCTATTGCAGTTTCGTACATGCAATAAAACAACACTATCTCGTTAGATGACGTCCTTTTTGGTGGTCTCACGACGCTGCATAGCTTAAACTAACATAACTCAAGCTAACCATCGCACTTCTATCGTTAGGAAACGTTTTACTCGCAACTTTACAATGTTTTCTACAAGATTACGACGGTTTCATGCGCTTTCACATTAGATATCGTAGTTCCCGACTTGTAATGTTGAAAAACACTACATCTCACTAAGTGACATTGTTTAATGCGGTTTTACGACGGTTGATATCTCAACCTAACCTAACATTCGCACTTGTATCTAAATACGCTCAATTACACTGTTTCGTTCACAATTACGATATTTGCTTGACCTCACAGTTTCTCACCAACTTATTACAGTACAGAACGCTGTATCTCGCTAAATGACATCGTTCTTTAAGGTTTCACGATACTTGCATGCGCTTTAACGAGAATATCACAATAAAGCAGTTTCGCACTTGTAACGGCACAAGACGCAGTATCTGGCTAGTTCATGCCATTTTGTGTGCTTTCCCAATATTTCACCTATCGCAGTTTCGTACTCGCAATAAAACAACACTATCTCGTTAGATGACATCGTTTTTGGTGGCTTCACGACGCTACCATCTCAAACTAACCAAACCTTCGCACTTCTATCGTTAGAAAACGTTTTATTCGCTACTTTACAATGTTTTCTACAAGATTACGACGGTTTCATGCGCTTTCACATTAGATATCGTAGTTCCCGACTTGTAATGTTGAAAAACACTACATCTCACTAAGTGACATTGTTTAATGCGGTTTTACGACGGTTGATATGTCAACCTAACCTAACATTCGCACTTGTATCTAAAGACGCTCAATTACACTGTTTCGTGCACAATTACGATATTTGCTTGACCTCACAGTTTCTCACCAACTTATTACAGTACAGAACGCTGTATCTCGCTAAATGACATCGTTCTTTAAGGTTTCACGATACTTGCATGCGCTTTACCGAGAATGTCAAAACATAGCAGTTTCGCACTTGTAACGGTACAACACGCAGTATTTGGCTTGTTCATGCCGTTTTGTGTGCTTTTACAACATTTTACCTATCGCAGTTTCGTACTCGCAATAAAACAACACTATCTCGTTAGATGACGTCGTTTTTGGTGGTTTCACGACGCTACCTAGCTTAAACTAACATAACCTAACATAAGCTTCGCACTTCTATCGTTAGAAAACGTTTTACTCGCAACTTTACAATGTTTTCTACAAGATTACGACGGTTTCATGCGCTTTCACATTAGATATCGTAGTTCCCGACTTGTAATGTTGAAAAACACTACATCTCACTAAGTGACATTGTTTAATGCGGTTTTACGACGGTTGATATCTCAACCTAACCTAACATTCGCACTTGTATCTAAATACGCTCAATTACACTGTTTCGTTCACAATTACGATATTTGCTTGACCTCACAGTTTCTCACCAACTTATTACAGTACAGAACGCTGTATCTCGCTAAATGACATCGTTCTTTAAGGTTTCACGATACTTGCATGCGCTTTAACGAGAATATCACAATAAAGCAGTTTCGCACTTGTAACGGCACAAGACGCAGTATCTGGCTAGTTCATGCCATTTTGTGTGCTTGCCCAATATTTCACCTATCGCAGTTTCGTACTCGCAATAAAACAACACTATCTCGTTAGATGACATCGTTTTTGGTGGCTTCACGACGCTACCTAGCTCAAACTAACCAAACCTTCGCACTTCTATCGTTAGAAAACGTTTTATTCGCTACTTTACAATGTTTTCTACAAGATTACGACGGTTTCATGCGCTTTCACATTAGAGATCGCAGTTCCCGACTTTTACTGGTGAAAAACACAGCATCTCACTAAGTGACATTGTTTAATGCGGTTTTAGCGCGGTTCATATCTTAACCTAACCTAACCTTACCTAACCCAACCTAACCTAACCTAACCTAACCAAACCTTAGCTAACATCCCTAACCTAACCTAACCTAACCTAACCTAACGTAACCTAACCTAACCTAACCTAACCTAACCTAACGACGTTTGCAAGCGCTTTCACTTTAGATATCGCAGTTCCCGACTTGTAATGGTGAAAAACACTGCATCTCACTAAGTGACATTGTTTAATGCGGTTTTACGACGGTTCATATCTTAACCTAACCTAACATTCGCACTTGCATTAAAAAACGCTCTATTACACTGTTTCGTTCACAATTAGGATATTTGCATAACCTCACAGTTTTTCACCAACTTATTGCAGTACAGAACGCTGTATCTCACTAAATGACATCGTTCTTTATGGTTTCACGATGCTTGCATGCGCTTCAACGAGAATATCACAACATAGCAGTTTCGCACTTGTAACGGTACAACACGCAGTATTTGGCTTGTTCATGCCGTTTTGTGTGCTTTCACAACATTTCACCTATCGCAGTTTCGTACTCGCAATAAAACAACACTATCTCGTTAGATGACGTCGTTTTTGGTGGTTTCACGACGCTACCTAGCTTAAACACACATAACTCAACCTAACATAACCTTCGCACTTCTATCGTTAGAAAACGTTTTACTCGCTACTTTACATTGCTTTCTACAACATTACGACGGTTTCAAGCGCTTTCACATTAGATATCACAGTTCCCAACTTGTAAAGGTGAAAAACACTGCATCTCACTAAGTGACATTGTTTAATGCGGTTTTACGACGGTTCATACCTTAACCTAATGTAACCTAACTTAACCTAACCTTACCAAACCTAACCTAACCTAACCTAACCCAACCCAACCCAACCTAACCTAACCTAACCTAACCTAACCTAAACTAACCTAACCCAACCTAACCTAACCTAACCTAACCTAACCCAACCCAACCCAACCCAACCTAACCTAACCTAAGCTAACCTAACCAAACCTAACCAAACCTAACCTAACCTAACTTAACCTAACCTAACGTAACCTAACCTAACCTAACCTATTCTATCGTAACCTAACCTTACCTGACCTAACCTAACCTAACGTAACCTAACCTAACCTAACATAACCTAACGTAACCTAACCTAACCTAACCTAACCTAACGTAACCTAACCTAACCTAACCCAACCTAACCCAACCCAACCCAACCCAACAACACCCAACCCAACAACACCCAACCCAACCTAACCTAACCTAACCTAACCTTACCTAACCTAACCAAATTATCCTTACCTAACCTAACCTAACCTAACGTAACCTAACCTAACCTAACCGAACGTAACCTAACCTAACCTAACCTAACCTAACCCAACCTAACCTAACCTAACCTAACCTAACCCAACTCAACCCAACCTAACCTAATCTAACCTAACCTAACCTAACCTAACCTAACCAAACCTAACCTAACCTAACCTAACCTAACCTAACCACGGTTGCAAGCGCTTTCACATTAGATATCGCAGTTCCCCACTTTTATTGGTGAAAAACACTGCATCTCACTAATTGACATTGTTTAATGCGGTTTTACGACGGTTCATATCTTAACCTAACCTAACATTCGCACTTGTATCTAAAAACGCTCTATTACACTGTTTTGTTCACAATTACGATATTTGCATAACCTCACAGTTTTTCACCAACTTATTGCAGTACAGAACGCTGTATCTCGCTAAATGACATTGTTCTTTAAGGTTTCACGATGCTTGCATGCGCTTTAACGAGAATATCACAATATAGCAGTTTCGCACTTGTAACGGTAGAACACGCAGTATTTGGCTTGTTCATGCCGTTTTGTGTGCTTTCACAACACTTCACCTATCGCAGTTTAATACTCGCTATAAAACAACACTATCTCGTTAGATGACGTCGTTTTTGGTAGTTTCACGACGCTACCTAGCTTAAACTAACCTAACCTAACCTAACCTTCGCACTTCTATCGTTAGAAAACGTTTTACTCGCAACTTTACAATGTTTTCTACAAGATTACGACGGTTTCATGCGCTTTAACATTAGATATCGTAGTTCCCGACTTGTAATGTTGAAAAACACTACATCTCACTAAGTGACATTGTTTAATGCGGTTTTACGACGGTTGATATGTCAACCTAACCTAACATTCGCACTTGTATCTAAAGACGCTCAATTACACTGTTTCGTGCACAATTACGATATTTGCTTGACCTCACAGTTTCTCACCAACTTATTACAGTACAGAACGCTGTATCTCGCTAAATGACATCGTTCTTTAAGGTTTCACGATACTTGCATGCGCTTTACCGAGAATGTCAAAACATAGCAGTTTCGCACTTGTAACGGTACAACACGCAGTATTTGGCTTGTTCATGCCGTTTTGTGTGCTTTCACAACATTTTACCTATCGCAGTTTCGTACTCGCAATAAAACAACACTATCTCGTTAGATGACGTCGTTTTTGGTGGTTTCACGACGCTACCTAGCTTAAACTAACATAACCTAACATAAGCTTCGCACTTCTATCGTTAGAAAACGTTTTACTCGCTACTTTACATTGCTTTCTACAACATTACGACGGTTTCAAGCGCTTTCACATTAGATATCGCAGTTCCCAACTTGTAAAGGTGAAAAACACTGCACCTCACTAAGTGACATTGTTTATTGCGGTTTTACGACGGTTCATACCTTAACCTAACGTAACCTAACCTAACCTAACCCAACCTAACCTAACATAACCTAACCTAACCTAACCTAACCTAACCAAACCTAACCTAAAGTAACCTAACCTAACCTAACCTAACCTAACCTAACCTAACCTAACCTAACCTAACGACGTTTGCAAGCGCTTTCACATTAGATATCGCAGTTCCCGACTTGTAATGGTGAAAAACACTGCATCTCACTAAGTGACATTGTTTAGTGCGGTTTTACGACGGTTCATATCTTAACCTAACCTAACATTCGTACTTGTATTGAAAAACGCTCTATTACACTGTTTCGTTCACAATTACGATATTTGCATAACCTCACAGTTTTTCACCAACTTATTGCAGTACAGAACGCTGTATCTCGCTAAATGACATCGTTCTTTAAGGTTTCACGATGCTTGCATGCGCTTTAACGAGAATATCACATTATAGCAGTTTCGCACTTGTAACGGTACAACACGCAGTATCTGGCTTGTTCAAGCCGTTTTGTGTACTTTCACAACATTTCACCTATTGCAGTTTCGTACATGCAATAAAACAACACTATCTCGTTAGATGACGTCCTTTTTGGTGGTCTCACGACGCTACATAGCTTAAACTAACATAACTAAGGCTAACCTTCGCACTTCTATCGTTAGAAAACATTTTACTCGCAACTTTACAATGTTTTCTACAAGATTACGACGGTTTCATGCGCTTTCACATTAGATATCGTAGTTCCCGACTTGTAATGTTGAAAAACACTACATCTCACTAAGTGACATTGTTTAATGCGGTTTTACGACGGTTGATATCTCAACCTAACCTAACATTCGCACTTGTATCTAAATACGCTCAATTACACTGTTTCGTTCACAATTACGATATTTGCTTGACCTCACAGTTTCTCACCAACTTATTACAGTACAGAACGCTGTATCTCGCTAAATGACATCGTTCTTTAAGGTTTCACGATACTTGCATGCGCTTTAACGAGAATATCACAATAAAGCAGTTTCGCACTTGTAACGGCACAAGACGCAGTATCTGGCTAGTTCATGCCATTTTGTGTGCTTGCCCAATATTTCACCTATCGCAGTTTCGTACTCGCAATAAAACAACACTATCTCGTTAGATGACATCGTTTTTGGTGGCTTCACGACGCTACCTAGCTCAAACTAACCAAACCTTCGCACTTCTATCGTTAGAAAACGTTTTATTCGCTACTTTACAATGTTTTCTACAAGATTACGACGGTTTCATGCGCTTTCACATTAGAGATCGCAGTTCCCGACTTTTACTGGTGAAAAACACAGCATCTCACTAAGTGACATTGTTTAATGCGGTTTTAGCGCGGTTCATATCTTAACCTAACCTAACCTTACCTAACCCAACCTAACCTAACCTTACCTAACCAAACCTTAGCTAACATCCCTAACCTAACCTAACCTAACCTAACCTAACCTAACGTAACCTAACCTAACCTAACCTAACGACGTTTGCAAGCGCTTTCACTTTAGATATCGCAGTTCCCGACTTGAATGGGGAAAAACACTGCATCTCACTAAGTGACATTGTTTAATGCGGTTTTACGACGGTTCATATCTTAACCTAACCTAACATTCGCACTTGCATTAAAAAACGCTCTATTACACTGTTTCGTTCACAATTAGGATATTTGCATAACCTCACAGTTTTTCACCAACTTATTGCAGTACAGAACGCTGTATCTCGCTAAATGACATCGTTCTTTAAGGTTTCACGATGCTTGCATGCGCTTCAACGAGAATATCACAACATAGCAGTTTCGCACTTGTAACGGTACAACACGCAGTATTTGGCTTGTTCATGCCGTTTTGTGTGCTTTCACAACATTTCACCTATCGCAGTTTCGTACTCGCAATAAAACAACACTATCTCGTTAGATGACGTCGTTTTTGGTGGTTTCACGACGCTACCTAGCTTAAACACACATAACTCAACCTAACATAACCTTCGCACTTCTATCGTTAGAAAACGTTTTACTCGCTACTTTACATTGCTTTCTACAACATTACGACGGTTTCAAGCGCTTTCACATTAGATATCACAGTTCCCAACTTGTAAAGGTGAAAAACACTGCATCTCACTAAGTGACATTGTTTAATGCGGTTTTACGACGGTTCATACCTTAACCTAACGTAACCTAACCTAACCTAACCTTACCAAACCTAACCTAACCTAACCTAACCCAACCCAACCCAACCTAACCTAACCTAACCTAAACTAACCTAACCCAACCTAACCTAACCTAACCTAACCTAACCCAACCCAACCCAACCCAACCTAACCTAACCTAAGCTAACCTAACCAAACCTAACCAAACCTAACCTAACCTAACTTAACCTAACCTAACGTAACCTAACCTAACCTAACCTATTCTATCGTAACCTAACCTTACCTGACCTAACCTAACCTAACGTAACCTAACCTAACCTAACATAACCTAACGTAACCTAACCTAACCTAACCTAACCTAACGTAACCTAACCTAACCTAACCCAACCTAACCCAACCCAACCCAACCCAACAACACCCAACCCAACAACACCCAACCCAACCTAACCTAACCTAACCTAACCTTACCTAACCTAACCAAATTATCCTTACCTAACCTAACCTAACCTAACGTAACCTAACCTAACCTAACGTAACCTAACCTAACCTAACCTAACCTAACCCAACCTAACCTAACCTAACCTAACCTAACCCAACTCAACCCAACCTAACCTAATCTAACCTAACCTAACCTAACCTAACCTAACCAAACCTAACCTAACCTAACCTAACCTAACCTAACCTAACCTAACGACGGTTGCAAGCGCTTTCACATTAGATATCGCAGTTCCCCACTTTTAATGGTGAAAAACACTGCATCTCACTAATTGACATTGTTTAATGCGGTTTTACGACGGTTCATATCTTAACCTAACCTAACATTCGCACTTGTATCTAAAAACGCTCTATTACACTGTTTTGTTCACAATTACGATATTTGCATAACCTCACAGTTTTTCACCAACTTATTGCAGTACAGAACGCTGTATCTCGCTAAATGACATTGTTCAAGGTTTCACGATGCTTGCATGCGCTTTAACGAGAATATCACACTATAGCAGTTTCGCACTTGTAACGGTAGAACACGCAGTATTTGGCTTGTTCATGCCGTTTTGTGTGCTTTCACAACATTTCACCTATGGCAGTTTAATACTCGCTATAAAACAACACTATCTCGTTAGATGACGTCGTTTTTGGTAGTTTCACGACGCTACCTAGCTTAAACTAACCTAACCTAACCTAACCTTCGCACTTCTATCGTTAGAAAACGTTTTACTCGCAACTTTACAATGTTTTCTACAAGATTACGACGGTTTCATGCGCTTTCACATTAGATATCGTAGTTCCCGACTTGTAATGTTGAAAAACACTACATCTCACTAAGTGACATTGTTTAATGCGGTTTTACGACGGTTGATATATCAACCTAACCTAACATTCGCACTTGTATCTAAAGACGCTCAATTACACTGTTTCGTGCACAATTACGATATTTGCTTGACCTCACAGTTTCTCACCAACTTATTACAGTACAGAACGCTGTATCTCGCTAAATGACATCGTTCTTTAAGGTTTCACGATACTTGCATGCGCTTTACCGAGAATGTCAAAACATAGCAGTTTCGCACTTGTAACGGTACAACACGCAGTATTTGGCTTGTTCATGCCGTTTTGTGTGCTTTCACAACATTTTACCTATCGCAGTTTCGTACTCGCAATAAAACAACACTATCTCGTTAGATGACGTCGTTTTTGGTGGTTTCACGACGCTACGTAGCTTAAACTAACATAACTCAACATAACCTTCGCACTTCTATCGTTAGAAAACGTTTTACTCGCTACTTTACATTGCTTTCTACAACATTACGACGGTTTCAAGCGCTTTCACATTAGATATCGCAGTTCCCAACTTGTAAAGGTGAAAAACACTGCATCTCACTAAGCGACATTGTTTAATGCGGTTTTACGACGGTTCATATCTTAACCTAACCTAACATTCGTACTTGTATTGAAAAACGCTCTATTACACTGTTTCGTTCACAATTACGATATTTGCTTGACCTCACAGTTTCTCACCAACTTAATACAGTACAGAACGCTGTATCTCGCTAAATGACATCGTTCTTTTAGGTTTCACGATACTTGCATGCGCTTTACCGAGATTGTCACAACATAGCAGTTTCGCACTTGTAACGGTACAACACGCAGTATTTGGCTTGTTCATGCCGTTTTGTGTGCTTTCACAACATTTTACCTATCGCAGTTTCGTACTCGCAATAAAACAACACTATCTCGTTAGATGACGTTCTTTTTGGTGGTCTCACGACGCTACATAGCTTAAACTAACATAACTCAAGCTAACCTTCGCACTTCTATCGTTAGAAAACGTTTTACTCGCAACTTTACATTGCTTTCTACAACATTACGACGGTTTCAAGCGCTTTCCCATTAGATATCACAGTTCCCAACTTGTAAAGGTGAAAAACACTGCATCTCACTAAGTGACATTGTTCAATGCGGTTTTACGACGGTTCATACCTTAACCTAACGTAACCTAACCTAACCTAACCTAACCTTACCTAACCTAACCTAACCTAACCAACCCAACCCAACCTAACCTAACCTAACCTAACCTAAACTAACCTAACCCAACCTAACCTAACCTAACCTAACCTAACCCAACCTAACCCAACCCAACCCAACCTAACCTAACCAAAGCTAACCTAACCTAACCTAACCAAACCTAACCTAACCTAACTTAACCTAACCTAACGTAACCTAACCTAACCTAACCTATTCTAACGTAACCTAACCTAACCTGACCTAACCTAACCTAACGTAACCTAACCTAACCTAACCTAACGTAACCTAACCTAACCTAACGTAACCTAACCTAACCTAACCCAACCTAACCCAACCCAACCCAACCCAACAACACCCAACCCAACCTAACCTAACCTAACCAAATTATCCTTACCTAACCTAACCTAACCTAACGTAACCTAACCTAACCTAACCTAACGTAACCTAACCTAACCTAACCTAACCTAACCCAACCTAACCTAGCCTAACCTAACCTAACCCAACTCAACCCAACCTAACCTAATCTAACCTAACCTAACCTAACCTAACCTAACCAAACCTAACTTAACCTAACCTAACCTAACCTAACCTAACGACGGTTGCAAGCGCTTTCACATTAGATATCGCAGTTCCCCACTTTTAATGGTGAAAAACACTGCATCTCACTAATTGACATTGTTTAATGCGGTTTTACGACGGTTCATATCTTAACCTAACCTAACATTCGCACTTGTATCTAAAAACGCTCTATTACACTGTTTTGTTCACAATTACGATATTTGCATAACCTCACAGTTTTTCACCAACTTATTGCAGTACAGAACGCTGTATCTCGCTAAATGACATTGTTCTTTAAGGTTTCACGATGCTTGCATGCGCTTTAACGAGAATATCACAATATAGCAGTTTCGCACTTGTAACGGTACAACACGCAGTATTTGGCTTGTTCATGCCGTTTTGTGTGCTTTCACAACATTTCACCTATCGCAGTTTCGTACTCGCAATAAAACAAGACTATCTCGTTAGATGACGTTGTTTTTGGTAGTTTCACGACGCTACCTAGCTTAAACTAACATAACTCAACCTAACATAACCTTCGCACTTCTATCGTTAGAAAACGTTTTACTCGCTACTTTACATTGCTTTCTACAACATTACGACGGTTTCAAGCGCTTTCACATTAGATATCACAGTTCCCAACTTGTAAAGGTGAAAAACACTGCATCTCACTAAGTGACATTGTTTAATGCGGTTTTACGACGGTTCATACCTTAACCTAACGTAACCTAACCTAACCTAACCTTACCAAACCTAACCTAACCTAACCTAACCCAACCCAACCCAACCTAACCTAACCTAACCTAACCTAAACTAACCTAACCCAACCTAACCTAACCTAACCTAACCTAACCCAACCCAACCCAACCCAACCTAACCTAACCTAAGCTAACCTAACCAAACCTAACCAAACCTAACCTAACCTAACTTAACCTAACCTAACGTAACCTAACCTAACCTAACCTATTCTATCGTAACCTAACCTTACCTGACCTAACCTAACCTAACGTAACCTAACCTAACCTAACATAACCTAACGTAACCTAACCTAACCTAACCTAACCTAACGTAACCTAACCTAACCTAACCCAACCTAACCCAACCCAACCCAACCCAACAACACCCAACCCAACAACACCCAACCCAACCTAACCTAACATAACCTTACCTAACCTAACCAAATTATCCTTACCTAACCTAACCTAACCTAACGTAACCTAACCTAACCTAACATAACATAACCTAACCTAACCTAACGTAACCTAACCTAACCTAACCTAACCTAACCCAACCTAACCTAACCTAACCTAACCTAACCCAACTCAACCCAACCTAACCTAATCTAACCTAACCTAACCTAACCTAACAAAACCTAACCTAACCTAACCTAACGACGGTTGCAAGCGCTTTCACATTAGATATCGCAGTTCCCGACTTTTAATGGTGAAAAACACTGCATCTCACTAATTGACATTGTTTAATGCGGTTTTACGACGGTTCATATCTTAACCTAACCTAACATTCGCACTTGTATCTAAAAACGCTTTATTACACTGTTTTGTTCACAATTACGATATTTGCATAACCTCACAGTTTTTCACCAACTTATTGCAGTACAGAACGTTGTATCTCGCTAAATGACATATTTCTTTAAGGTTTCACGATGCTTGCATGCGCTTTAACGAGAATATCACAATATAGCAGTTTCGCACTTGTAACGGTAGAACACGCAGTATTTGGCTTGTTCATGCCGTTTTGTGTGCTTTCACAACATTTCACCTATCGCAGTTTAATACTCGCTATAAAACAACACTATCTCGTTAGATGACGTCGTTTTTGGTAGTTTCACGACGCTACCTAGCTTAAACAAACCTAACCTAACCTAACCTTCGCACTTCTATCGTTAGAAAACGTTTTACTCGCAACTTTACAATGTTTTCTACAAGATTACGACGGTTTCATGCGCTTTCACATTAGATATCGTAGTTCCCGACTTGTAATGTTGAAAAACACTACATCTCACTAAGTGACATTGTTTAATGCGGTTTTACGACGGTTGATATGTCAACCTAACCTAACATTCGCACTTGTATCTAAAGACGCTCAATTACACTGTTTCGTGCACAATTACGATATTTGCTTGACCTCACAGTTTCTCACCAACTTATTACAGTACAGAACGCTGTATCTCGCTAAATGACATCGTTCTTTAAGGTTTCACGATACTTGCATGCGCTTTACCGAGAATGTCAAAACATAGCAGTTTCGCACTTGTAACGGTACAACACGCAGTATTTGGCTTGTTCATGCCGTTTTGTGTGCTTTCACAACATTTTACCTATCGCAGTTTCGTACTCGCAATAAAACAACACTATCTCGTTAGATGGCGTCGTTTTTGGTGGTTTCACGACGCTACCTAGCTTAAACTAACATAACCTAACATAAGCTTCGCACTTCTATCGTTAGAAAACGTTTTACTCGCTACTTTACATTGCTTTCTACAACATTACGACGGTTTCAAGCGCTTTCACATTAGATATCGCAGTTCCCAACTTGTAAAGGTGAAAAACACTGCATCTCACTAAGTGACATTGTTTATTGCGGTTTTACGACGGTTCATACCTTAACCTAACGTAACCTAACCTAACCTAACCCAACCTAACCTAACATAACCTAACCTAACCTAACCTAACCTAACCTAACCAAACCTAACCTAACGTAACCCACCCTAACCTAACCTAACCTAACCTAACCTAACCTAACCTAACGACGTTTGCAAGCGCTTTCACATTAGATATCGCAGTTCCCGACTTGTAATGGTGAAAAACACTGCATCTCACTAAGTGACATTGTTTAGTGCGGTTTTACGACGGTTCATATCTTAACCTAACCTAACATTCGTACTTGTATTGAAAAACGCTCTATTACACTGTTTCGTTCACAATTACGATATTTGCATAACCTCACAGTTTTTCACCAACTTATTACAGTACAGAACGCTGTATCTCGCTAAATGACATTGTTCTTTAAGGTTTCACGATGCTTGCATGCGCTTTAACGAGAATATCACAATATAGCAGTTTCGCACTTGTAACGGTAGAACACGCAGTATTTGGCTTGTTCATGCCGTTTTGTGTACTTTCACAACATTTCACCTATTGCAGTTTCGTACATGCAATAAAACAACACTATCTCGTTAGATGACGTCCTTTTTGGTGGTCTCACGACGCTACATAGCTTAAACTAACATAACTCAAGCTAACCTTCGCACTTCTATCGTTAGAAAACGTTTTACTCGCAACTTTACAATGTTTTCTACAAGATTACGACGGTTTCATGCGCTTTCACATTAGATATCGTAGTTCCCGACTTGTAATGTTGAAAAACACTACATCTCACTAAGTGACATTGTTTAATGCGGTTTTACGATGGTTGATATGTCAACCTAACCTAACATTCGTACTTGTATTGAAAAACGCTCTATTACACTGTTTCGTTCACAATTACGATATTTGCATAACCTCACAGTTTTTCACCAACTTATTGCAGTACAGAACGCTGTATCTCGCTAAATGACATCGTTCTTCAAGGTTTCACGATGCTTGCATGCGCTTTAACGAGAATATCACATTATAGCAGTTTCGCACTTGTAACGGTACAACACGCAGTATCTGGCTTGTTCAAGCCGTTTTGTGTACTTTCACAACATTTCACCTATTGCAGTTTCGTACATGCAATAAAACAACACTATCTCGTTAGATGACGTCCTTTTTGGTGGTCTCACGACGCTGCATAGCTTAAACTAACATAACTCAAGCTAACCATCGCACTTCTATCGTTAGGAAACGTTTTACTCGCAACTTTACAATGTTTTCTACAAGATTACGACGGTTTCATGCGCTTTCACATTAGATATCGTAGTTCCCGACTTGTAATGTTGAAAAACACTACATCTCACTAAGTGACATTGTTTAATGCGGTTTTACGACGGTTGATATCTCAACCTAACCTAACATTCGCACTTGTATCTAAATACGCTCAATTACACTGTTTCGTTCACAATTACGATATTTGCTTGACCTCACAGTTTCTCACCAACTTATTACAGTACAGAACGCTGTATCTCGCTAAATGACATCGTTCTTTAAGGTTTCACGATACTTGCATGCGCTTTAACGAGAATATCACAATAAAGCAGTTTCGCACTTGTAACGGCACAAGACGCAGTATCTGGCTAGTTCATGCCATTTTGTGTGCTTTCCCAATATTTCACCTATCGCAGTTTCGTACTCGCAATAAAACAACACTATCTCGTTAGATGACATCGTTTTTGGTGGCTTCACGACGCTACCATCTCAAACTAACCAAACCTTCGCACTTCTATCGTTAGAAAACGTTTTATTCGCTACTTTACAATGTTTTCTACAAGATTACGACGGTTTCATGCGCTTTCACATTAGATATCGCAGTTCCCGACTTTTACTGGTGAAAAACACAGCATCTCACTAAGTGACATTGTTTAATGCGGTTTTAGCGCGGTTCATATCTTAACCTAACCTAACCTTACCTAATCCAACCTAACCTAACCTAACCTAACCTAACCAAACCTTAGCTAACATCCCTAACCTAACCTAACCTAACCTAACCTAACGTAACCTAACCTAACCTAACATAACCTAACGACGTTTGCAAGCGCTTTCACTTTAGATATCGCAGTTCCCGACTTGTAATGGTGAAAAACACTGCATCTCACTAAGTGACATTGTTTAATGCGGTTTTACGACGGTTCATATCTTAACCTAACCTAACATTCGCACTTGCATTAAAAAACGCTCTATTACACTGTTTCGTTCACAATTAGGATATTTGCATAACCTCACAGTTTTTCACCAACTTATTGCAGTACAGAACGCTGTATCTCGCTAAATGACATCGTTCTTTAAGGTTTCACGATGCTTGCATGCGCTTTAACGAGAACATCACAACATAGCAGTTTCGCACTTGTAACGGTACAACACGCAGTATTTGGCTTGTTCATGCCGTTTTGTGTGCTTTCACAACATTTCACCTATCGCAGTTTCGTACTCGCAATAAAACAACACTATCTCGTTAGATGACGTTGTTTTTGGTAGTTTCACGACGCTACCTAGCTTAAACTAACATAACTCAACCTAACATAACCTTCGCAATTCTATCGTTAGAAAACGTTTTACTCGCTACTTTACATTGCTTTCTACAAGATTACGACGGTTTCATGCGCTTTCACATTAGATATCGTAGTTCCCGACTTGTAATGTTGAAAAACACTACATCTCACTAAGTGACATTGTTTAATGCGGTTTTACGATGGTTGATATGTCAACCTAACCTAACATTCGTACTTGTATTGAAAAACGCTCTATTACACTGTTTCGTTCACAATTACGATATTTGCATAACCTCACAGTTTTTCACCAACTTATTGCAGTACAGAACGCTGTATCTCGCTAAATGACATCGTTCTTCAAGGTTTCACGATGCTTGCATGCGCTTTAACGAGAATATCACATTATAGCAGTTTCGCACTTGTAACGGTACAACACGCAGTATCTGGCTTGTTCAAGCCGTTTTGTGTACTTTCACAACATTTCACCTATTGCAGTTTCGTACATGCAATAAAACAACACTATCTCGTTAGATGACGTCCTTTTTGGTGGTCTCACGACGCTGCATAGCTTAAACTAACATAACTCAAGCTAACCATCGCACTTCTATCGTTAGGAAACGTTTTACTCGCAACTTTACAATGTTTTCTACAAGATTACGACGGTTTCATGCGCTTTCACATTAGATATCGTAGTTCCCGACTTGTAATGTTGAAAAACACTACATCTCACTAAGTGACATTGTTTAATGCGGTTTTACGACGGTTGATATCTCAACCTAACCTAACATTCGCACTTGTATCTAAATACGCTCAATTACACTGTTTCGTTCACAATTACGATATTTGCTTGACCTCACAGTTTCTCACCAACTTATTACAGTACAGAACGCTGTATCTCGCTAAATGACATCGTTCTTTAAGGTTTCACGATACTTGCATGCGCTTTAACGAGAATATCACAATAAAGCAGTTTCGCACTTGTAACGGCACAAGACGCAGTATCTGGCTAGTTCATGCCATTTTGTGTGCTTTCCCAATATTTCACCTATCGCAGTTTCGTACTCGCAATAAAACAACACTATCTCGTTAGATGACATCGTTTTTGGTGGCTTCACGACGCTACCATCTCAAACTAACCAAACCTTCGCACTTCTATCGTTAGAAAACGTTTTATTCGCTACTTTACAATGTTTTCTACAAGATTACGACGGTTTCATGCGCTTTCACATTAGATATCGCAGTTCCCGACTTTTACTGGTGAAAAACACAGCATCTCACTAAGTGACATTGTTTAATGCGGTTTTAGCGCGGTTCATATCTTAACCTAACCTAACCTTACCTAATCCAACCTAACCTAACCTAACCTAACCTAACCAAACCTTAGCTAACATCCCTAACCTAACCTAACCTAACCTAACCTAACGTAACCTAACCTAACCTAACATAACCTAACGACGTTTGCAAGCGCTTTCACTTTAGATATCGCAGTTCCCGACTTGTAATGGTGAAAAACACTGCATCTCACTAAGTGACATTGTTTAATGCGGTTTTACGACGGTTCATATCTTAACCTAACCTAACATTCGCACTTGCATTAAAAAACGCTCTATTACACTGTTTCGTTCACAATTAGGATATTTGCATAACCTCACAGTTTTTCACCAACTTATTGCAGTACAGAACGCTGTATCTCGCTAAATGACATCGTTCTTTAAGGTTTCACGATGCTTGCATGCGCTTTAACGAGAACATCACAACATAGCAGTTTCGCACTTGTAACGGTACAACACGCAGTATTTGGCTTGTTCATGCCGTTTTGTGTGCTTTCACAACATTTCACCTATCGCAGTTTCGTACTCGCAATAAAACAACACTATCTCGTTAGATGACGTTGTTTTTGGTAGTTTCACGACGCTACCTAGCTTAAACTAACATAACTCAACCTAACATAACCTTCGCACTTCTATCGTTAGAAAACGTTTTACTCGCTACTTTACATTGCTTTCTACAACATTACGACGGTTTCAAGCGCTTTCACATTAGATATCACAGTTCCCAACTTGTAAAGGTGAAAAACACTGCATCTCACTAAGTGACATTGTTTAATGCGGTTTTACGACGGTTCATACCTTAACCTAACGTAACCTAACCTAACCTAACCTTACCAAACCTAACCTAACCTAACCTAACCCAACCCAACCCAACCTAACCTAACCTAACCCAACCTAACCTAATCTAACCTAACCTAACCTAACCTAACCTAACCTAACCTAACCAAACCTAACCTAACCTAACCTAACCTAACCTAACGACGGTTGCAAGCGCTTTCACATTAGATATCGCAGTTCCCCACTTTTAATGGTGAAAAACACTGCATCTCACTAATTGACATTGTTTAATGCGGTTTTACGACGGTTCATATCTTAACCTAACCTAACATTCGCACTTGTATCTAAAAACGCTCTATTACACTGTTTTGTTCACAATTACGATATTTGCATAACCTCACAGTTTTTCACCAACTTATTGCAGTACAGAACGCTGTATCTCGCTAAATGACATTGTTCAAGGTTTCACGATGCTTGCATGCGCTTTAACGAGAATATCACACTATAGCAGTTTCGCACTTGTAACGGTAGAACACGCAGTATTTGGCTTGTTCATGCCGTTTTGTGTGCTTTCACAACATTTCACCTATGGCAGTTTAATACTCGCTATAAAACAACACTATCGCGTTAGATGACGTCGTTTTTGGTAGTTTCACGACGCTACCTAGCTTAAACTAACCTAACCTAACCTAACCTTCGCACTTCTATCGTTAGAAAACGTTTTACTCGCAACTTTACAATGTTTTCTACAAGATTACGACGGTTTCATGCGCTTTCACATTAGATATCGTAGTTCCCGACTTGTAATGTTGAAAAACACTACATCTCACTAAGTGACATTGTTTAATGCGGTTTTACGACGGTTGATATATCAACCTAACCTAACATTCGCACTTGTATCTAAAGACGCTCAATTACACTGTTTCGTTCACAATTACGATATTTGCTTGACCTCACAGTTTCTCACCAACTTATTACAGTAGAGAACGCTGTATCTCGCTAAATGACATCGTTCTTTAAGGTTTCACGATACTTGCATGCGCTTTACCGAGAATATCACAATATAGCAGTTTCGCACTTGTAACGGTAGAACACGCAGTATTTGGCTTGTTCATGCCGTTTTGTGTGCTTTCACAACATTTCACCTATCGCAGTTTAATACTCGCAATAAAACAACACTATCTCGTTAGATGACGTCGTTTTTGGTGGTTTCACGACGCTACGTAGCTTAAACTAACATAACTCAACTTAACATAACCTTCGCACTTCTATCGTTAGAAAACGTTTTACTCGCTACTTTACATTGCTTTCTACAACATTACGACGGTTTCAAGCGCTTTCACATTAGATATCGCAGTTCCCAACTTGTAAAGGTGAAAAACACTGCATCTCACTAAGTGACATTGTTTAATGCGGTTTTACGACGGTTCATACCTTAACCTAACGTAACCTAACCTAACCTAACCCAACCTAACCTAACATAACCTAACCTAACCTAACCTAACCTAACCAAACCTAACCTAACGTAACCTAACCTAACCTAACCTAACCTAACCTAACCTAACGTAACCTAACCTAACCTAACATAACCTAACGTAACCTAACCTAACCTAACGTAACCTAACCTAACCTAACCCAACCTAACCCAACCCAACCCAACCCAACAACACCCAACCCAACCTAACCTAACCTAACCTAACCTTACCTAACCTAACCAAATTATCCTTACCTAACCTAACCTAACCTAACGTAACCTAACCTAACCTAACCTAACGTAACCTAACCTAACCTAACCTAACCTAACCCAACCTAACCTAACCTAACCTAACCTAACCCAACTCAACCCAACCTAACCTAATCTAACCTAACCTAACCTAACCTAACCTAACCAAACCTAACCTAACCTAACCTAACCTAACCTAACCTAACGACGGTTGCAAGCGCTTTCACATTAGATATCGCAGTTCCCCACTTTTAATGGTGAAAAACACTGCATCTCACTAATTGACATTGTTTATAGCGGTTTTACGACGGTTCATATCTTAACCTAACCTAACATTCGCACTTGTATCTAAAAACGCTCTATTACACTGTTTTGTTCACAATTACGATATTTGCATAACCTCACAGTTTTTCACCAACTTATTGCAGTACAGAACGCTGTATCTCGCTAAATGACATTGTTCAAGGTTTCACGATGCTTGCATGCACTTTACCGAGAATATCACAATATAGCAGTTTCGCACTTGTAACGGTAGAACACGCAGTATTTGGCTTGTTCATGCCGTTTTGTGTGCTTTCACAACATTTCACCTATCGCAGTTTAATACTCGCAATAAAACAACACTATCTCGTTAGATGACGTCGTTTTTGGTGGTTTCACGACGCTACGTAGCTTAAACTAACATAACTCAACCTAACATAACCTTCGCACTTCTATCGTTAGAAAACGTTTTACTCGCTACTTTACATTGCTTTCTACAACATTACGACGGTTTCAAGCGCTTTCACATTAGATATCGCAGTTCCCAACTTGTAAAGGTGAAAAACACTGCATCTCACTAAGTGACATTGTTTAATGCGGTTTTACGACGGTTCATACCTTAACCTAACGTAACCTAACCTAACCTAACCCAACCTAACCTAACATAACCTAACCTAACCTAACCTAACCTAACCTAACCTAACCTAACCAAACCTAACCTAACGTAACCTAACCTAACCTAACCTAACCTAACCTAACGACGTTTGCAAGCGCTTTCACATTAGATATCGCAGTTCCCGACTTGTAATGGTGAAAAACACTGCATCTCACTAAGTGACATTGTTTAATGCGGTTTTACGACGGTTCATATCTTAACCTAACCTAACATTCGTACTTGTATTGAAAAACGCTCTATTACACTGTTTCGTTCACAATTACGATATTTGCATAACCTCACAGTTTTTCACCAACTTATTGCAGTACAGAACGCTGTATCTCGCTAAATGACATTGTTCTTTAAGGTTTCACGATGCTTGCATGCGCTTTAACGAGAATATCACAATATAGCAGTTTCGCACTTGTAACGGTAGAACACGCAGTATTTGGCTTGTTCATGCCGTTTTGTGTACTTTCACAACATTTCACCTATTGCAGTTTCGTACATGCAATAAAACAACACTATCTCGTTAGATGACGTCCTTTTTGGTGGTCTCACGACGCTACATAGCTTAAACTAACATAACTCAAGCTAACCTTCGCACTTCTATCGTTAGAAAACGTTTTACTCGCAACTTTACAATGTTTTCTACAAGATTACGACGGTTTCATGCGCTTTCACATTAGATATCGTAGTTCCCGACTTGTAATGTTGAAAAACACTACATCTCACTAAGTGACATTGTTTAATGCGGTTTTACGATGGTTGATATGTCAACCTAACCTAACATTCGTACTTGTATTGAAAAACGCTCTATTACACTGTTTCGTTCCCAATTACGATATTTGCATAACCTCACAGTTTTTCACCAACTTATTGCATACAGAACGCTGTATCTCGCTAAATGACATCGTTCTTTAAGGTTTCACGATGCTTGCATGCGCTTTAACGAGAATATCACATTATAGCAGTTTCGCACTTGTAACGGTACAACACGCAGTATCTGGCTTGTTCAAGCCGTTTTGTGTACTTTCACAACATTTCACCTATTGCAGTTTCGTACATGCAATAAAACAACGCTATCTCGTTAGATGACGTCCTTTTTGGTGGTCTCACGACGCTACATAGCTTAAACTAACATAACTCAAGCTAACCTTCGCACTTCTATCGTTAGAAAACGTTTTACTCGCAACTTTACAATGTTTTCTACAAGATTACGACGGTTTCATGCGCTTTCACATTAGATATCGTAGTTCCCGACTTGTAATGTTGAAAAACACTACATCTCACTAAGTGACATTGTTTAATGCGGTTTTACGACGGTTGATATCTCAACCTAACCTAACATTCGCACTTGTATCTAAATACGCTCAATTACACTGTTTCGTTCACAATTACGATATTTGCTTGACCTCACAGTTTCTCACCAACTTATTACAGTACAGAACGCTGTATCTCGCTAAATGACATCGTTATTTAAGGTTTCACGATACTTGCATGCGCTTTAACGAGAATATCACAATAAAGCAGTTTCGCACTTGTAACGGCACAAGACGCAGTATCTGGCTAGTTCATGCCATTTTGTGTGCTTTCCCAATATTTCACCTATCGCAGTTTCGTACTCGCAATAAAACAACACTATCTCGTTAGATGACATCGTTTTTGGTGGCTTCACGACGCTACCTAGCTCAAACTAACCAAACCTTCGCACTTCTATCGTTAGAAAACGTTTTATTCGCTACTTTACAATGTTTTCTACAAGATTACGACGGTTTCATGCGCTTTCACATTAGATATCGCAGTTCCCGACTTTTACTGGTGATGAACACAGCATCTCACTAAGTGACATTGTTTAATGCGGTTTTAGCGCGGTTCATATCTTAACCTAACCTAACCTTACCTAACCCAACCTAACCTAACCTAACCTAACCAAACCTTAGCTAACATCCCTAACCTAACCTAACCTAACCTAACCTAACGTAACCTAACCTAACCTAACCTAACCTAACGACGTATGCAAGCGCTTTCACTTTAGATATCGCAGTTCCCGACTTGTAATGGTGAAAAACACTGCATCTCACTAAGTGACATTGTTTAATGCGGTTTTACGATGGTTCATATCTTAACCTAACCTAACATTCGCACTTGCATTAAAAAACGCTCTATTACACTGTTTCGTTCACAATTAGGATATTTGCATAACCTCACAGTTTTTCACCAACTTATTGCAGTACAGAACGCTGTATCTCGCTAAATGACATCGTTCTTTAAGGTTTCACGATGCTTGCATGCGCTTTAACGAGAATATCACAACATAGCAGTTTCGCACTTGTAACGGTACAACACGCAGTATTTGGCTTGTTCATGCCGTTTTGTGTGCTTTCACAACATTTCACCTATCGCAGTTTCGTACTCGCAATAAAACAACACTATCTCGTTAGATGACGTTGTTTTTGGTAGTTTCACGACGCTACCTAGCTTAAACTAACATAACTCAACCTAACATAACCTTCGCACTTCTATCGTTAGAAAACGTTTTACTCGCTACTTTGCATTGCTTTCTACAACATTACGACGGTTTCAAGCGCTTTCACATTAGATATCACAGTTCCCAACTTGTAAAGGTGAAAAACACTGCATCTCACTAAGTGACATTGTTTAATGCGGTTTTACGACGGTTCATACCTTAACCTAACGTAACCTAACCTAACCTAACCTTACCAAACCTAACCTAACCTAACCTAACCCAACCCAACCCAACCTAACCTAACCTAACCCAACCTAACCTAATCTAACCTAACCTAACCTAACCTAACCTAACCAAACCTAACCTAACCTAACCTAACCTAACCTAACGACGGTTGCAAGCGCTTTCACATTAGATATCGCAGTTCCCCACTTTTAATGGTGAAAAACACTGCATCTCACTAATTGACATTGTTTAATGCGGTTTTACGACGGTTCATATCTTAACCTAACCTAACATTCGCACTTGTATCTAAAGACGCTCAATTACACTGTTTCGTTCACAATTACGATATTTGCTTGACCTCACAGTTTCTCACCAACTTATTGCAGTACAGAACGCTGTATCTCGCTAAATGACATCGTTCTTTAAGGTTTCACGATACTTGCATGCGCTTTACCGAGAATATCACAATATAGCAGTTTCGCACTTGTAACGGTAGAACACGCAGTATTTGGCTTGTTCATGCCGTTTTGTATGCTTTCACAACATTTCACCTATCGCAGTTTAATACTCGCAATAAAACAACACTATCTCGTTAGATGACGTCGTTTTTGGTGGTTTCACGACGCTACGTAGCTTAAACTAACATAACTCAACCTAACATAACCTTCGCACTTCTATCGTTAGAAAACGTTTTACTCGCTACTTTACATTGCTTTCTACAACATTACGACGGTTTCAAGCGCTTTCACATTAGATATCGCAGTTCCCAACTTGTAAAGGTGAAAAACACTGCATCTCACTAAGTGACATTGTTTAAAATGCGGTTTTACGACGGTTCATACCTTAACCTAACGTAACCTAACCTAACCTAACCTTACCAAACCTAACCTAACCTAACCTAACCCAACCCAACCCAACCTAACCTAACCTAACCTAACCTAAACTAACCTAACCCAACCTAACCTAACGTAACCTAACCTAACCCAACCCAACCCAACCCAACCTAACCTAACCTAAGCTAACCTAACCAAACCTAACCAAACCTAACCTAACCTAACTTAACCTAACCTAACGTAACCTAACCTAACCTAACCTATTCTATCGTAACCTAACCTTACCTGACCTAACCTAACCTAACGTAACCTAACCTAACCTAACATAACCTAACGTAACCTAACCTAACCTAACCTAACCTAACGTAACCTAACCTAACCTAACCCAACCTAACCCAACCCAACCCAACCCAACAACACCCAACCCAACAACACCCAACCCAACCTAACCTAACCTAACCTTACCTAACCTAACCAAATTATCTTTACCTAACCTAACCTAACCTAACGTAACCTAACCTAACCTAACCTAACATAACCTAAC
Source organism: Rhipicephalus microplus (assembly GCF_043290135.1). Taxonomy (NCBI): domain Eukaryota; kingdom Metazoa; phylum Arthropoda; class Arachnida; order Ixodida; family Ixodidae; genus Rhipicephalus; species Rhipicephalus microplus. The sequence goes on from NW_027464619.1 coordinate 2,248,541, forward strand.
CTAACCTAACGTAACCTAACCTAACCTAACCTAACCTAACCAAACCTAACCTAACCTAACCTAACCTAACCCAACTCAACCCAACCTAACCTAATCTAACCTAACCTAACCTAACCTAACAAAACCTAACCTAACCTAACCTAACGACGGTTGCAAGCGCTTTCACATTAGATATCGCAGTTCCCGACTTTTAATGGTGAAAAACACTGCATCTCACTAATTGACATTGTTTAATGCGGTTTTACGACGGTTCATATCTTAACCTAACCTAACATTCGCACTTGTATCTAAAAACGCTTTATTACACTGTTTTGTTCACAATTACGATATTTGCATAACCTCACAGTTTTTCACCAACTTATTGCAGTACAGAACGTTGTATCTCGCTAAATGACATATTTCTTTAAGGTTTCACGATGCTTGCATGCGCTTTAACGAGAATATCACAATATAGCAGTTTCGCACTTGTAACGGTAGAACACGCAGTATTTGGCTTGTTCATGCCGTTTTGTGTGCTTTCACAACACTTCACCTATCGCAGTTTAATACTCGCTATAAAACAACACTATCTCGTTAGATGACGTCGTTTTTGGTAGTTTCACGACGCTACCTAGCTTAAACTAACCTAACCTAACCTTCGCACTTCTATCGTTAGAAAACGTTTTACTCGCAACTTTACAATGTTTTCTACAAGATTACGATGGTTTCATGCGCTTTCACATTAGATATCGTAGTTCCCGACTTGTAATGTTGAAAAACACTACATCTCACTAAGTGACATTGTTTAATGCGGTTTTACGACGGTTGATATGTCAACCTAACCTAACATTCGCACTTGTATCTAAAGACGCTCAATTACACTGTTTCGTGCACAATTACGATATTTGCTTGACCTCACAGTTTCTCACCAACTTATTACAGTACAGAACGCTGTATCTCGCTAAATGACATCGTTCTTTAAGGTTTCACGATGCTTGCATGCGCTTCAACGAGAATATCACAACATAGCAGTTTCGCACTTGTAACGGTACAACACGCAGTATTTGGCTTGTTCATGCCGTTTTGTGTGCTTTCACAACATTTCACCTATCGCAGTTTCGTACTCGCAATAAAACAACACTATCTCGTTAGATGACGTTGTTTTTGGTAGTTTCACGACGCTACCTAGCTTAAACTAACATAACTCAACCTAACATAACCTTCGCACTTCTATCGTTAGAAAACGTTTTACTCGCTACTTTACATTGCTTTCTACAACATTACGACGGTTTCATGCGCTTTCACATTAGATATCGTAGTTCCCGACTTGTAATGTTGAAAAACACTACATCTCACTAAGTGACATTGTTTAATGCAGTTTTACGACGGTTGATATCTCAACCTAACCTAACATTCGCACTTGTATCTAAATACGCTCAATTACACTGTTTCGTTCACAATTACGATATTTGCTTGACATCACAGTTTCTCACCAACTTATTACAGTACAGAACGCTGTATCTCGCTAAATGACATCGTTCTTTAAGGTTTAACGATACTTGCATGCGCTTTAACGAGAATATCACAATAAAGCAGTTTCGCACTTGTAACGGCACAAGACGCAGTATCTGGCTAGTTCATGCCATTTTGTGTGCTTTCCCAATATTTCACCTATCGCAGTTTCGTACTCGCAATAAAACAACACTATCTCGTTAGATGACATCGTTTTTGGTGGCTTCACGACGCTACCTAGCTCAAACTAACCGAACCTTCGCACTTCTATCGTTAGAAAACGTTTTATTCGCTACTTTACAATGTTTTCTACAAGATTACGACGGTTTCATGCGCTTTCACATTAGATATCACAGTTCCCAACTTGTAAAGGTGAAAAACACTGCATCTCACTAAGTGACATTGTTTAATGCGGTTTTACGACGGTTCATACCTTAACCTAACGTAACCTAACCTAACCTAACCTTACCAAACCTAACCTAACCTAACCTAACCCAACCCAACCCAACCTAACCTAACCTAACCTAACCTAAACTAACCTAACCCAACCTAACCTAACCTAACCTAACCTAACCCAACCCAACCCAACCCAACCTAACCTAACCTAGCTAACCTAACCAAACCTAACCAAACCTAACCTAACCTAACTTAACCTAACCTAACGTAACCTAACCTAACCTAACCTATTCTATCGTAACCTAACCTTACCTGACCTAACCTAACCTAACGTAACCTAACCTAACCTAACATAACCTAACGTAACCTAACCTAACCTAACCTAACGTAACCTAACCTAACCTAACCCAACCTAACCCAACCCAACCCAACCCAACAACACCCAACCCAACAACACCCAACCCAACCTAACCTAACCTAACCTTACCTAACCTAACCAAATTATCCTTACCTAACCTAACCTAACGTAACCTAACCTAACCTAACATAACCTAACCTAACCTAACGTAACCTAACCTAACCTAACCTAACCCAACCTAACCTAACCTAACCTAACCTAACCTAACCCAACTCAACCCAACCTAACCTAATCTAACCTAACCTAACCTAACCTAACAAAACCTAACCTAACCTAACCTAACGACGGTTGCAAGCGCTTTCACATTAGATATCGCAGTTCCCGACTTTTAATGGTGAAAAACACTGCATCTCACTAATTGACATTGTTTAATGCGGTTTTACGACGGTTCATATCTTAACCTAACCTAACATTCGCACTTGTATCTAAAAACGCTTTATTACACTGTTTTGTTCACAATTACGATATTTGTATAACCTCACAGTTTTTCACCAACTTATTGCAGTACAGAACGTTGTATCTCGCTAAATGACATATTTCTTTAAGGTTTCACGATGCTTGCATGCGCTTTAACGAGAATATCACAATATAGCAGTTTCGCACTTGTAACGGTAGAACACGCAGTATTTGGCTTGTTCATGCCGTTTTGTGTGCTTTCACAACATTTTACCTATCGCAGTTTCGTACTCGCAATAAAACAACACTATCTCGTTAGATGACGTCGTTTTTGGTAGTTTCACGACGCTACCTAGCTTAAACTAACCTAACCTAACCTAACCTTCGCACTTCTATCGTTAGAAAACGTTTTACTCGCAACTTTACAATGTTTTCTACAAGATTACGACGGTTTCATGCGCTTTCACATTAGATATCGTAGTTCCCGACTTGTAATGTTGAAAAACACTACATCTCACTAAGTGACATTGTTTAATGCGGTTTTACGACGGTTGATATGTCAACCTAACCTAACATTCGCACTTGTATCTAAAGACGCTCAATTACACTGTTTCGTGCACAATTACGATATTTGTTTGACCTCACAGTTTCTCACCAACTTATTACAGTACAGAACGCTGTATCTCGCTAAATGACATCGTTCTTTAAGGTTTCACGATACTTGCATGCGCTTTACCGAGAATGTCAAAACATAGCAGTTTCGCACTTGTAACGGTACAACACGCAGTATTTGGCTTGTTCATGCCGTTTTGTGTGCTTTCACAACATTTTACCTATCGCAGTTTCGTACTCGCAATAAAACAACACTATCTCGTTAGATGACGTCGTTTTTGGTGGTTTCACGACGCTACCTAGCTTAAACTAACATAACCTAACATAAGCTTCGCACTTCTATCGTTAGAAAACGTTTTACTCGCTACTTTACATTGCTTTCTACAACATTACGACGGTTTCAAGCGCTTTCACATTAGATATCGCAGTTCCCAACTTGTAAAGGTGAAAAACACTGCATCTCACTAAGTGACATTGTTTATTGCGGTTTTACGACGGTTCATACCTTAACCTAACGTAACCTAACCTAACCTAACCCAACCTAACCTAACATAACCTAACCTAACCTAACCTAACCTAACCAAACCTAACCTAAAGTAACCTAACCTAACCTAACCTAACCTAACCTAACCTAACCTAACCTAACGACGTTTGCAAGCGCTTTCACATTAGATATCGCAGTTCCCGACTTGTAATGGTGAAAAACACTGCATCTCACTAAGTGACATTGTTTAGTGCGGTTTTACGACGGTTCATATCTTAACCTAACCTAACATTCGTACTTGTATTGAAAAACGCTTTATTACACTGTTTCGTTCACAATTAGGATATTTGCATAACCTCACAGTTTTTCACCAACTTATTGCAGTACAGAACGCTGTATCTCGCTAAATGACATCGTTCTTTAAGGTTTCACGATCCTTGCATGCGCTTTAACGAGAATATCACAACATAGCAGTTTCGCACTTGTAACGGTACAACACGCAGTATTTGGCTTGTTCATGCCGTTTTGTGTGCTTTCACAACATTTCACCTATCGCAGTTTCGTACTCGCAATAAAACAACACTATCTCGTTAGATGACGTTGTTTTTGGTAGTTTCACGACGCTACCTTGCTTAAACTAACATAACTCAACCTAACATAACCTTCGCACTTCTATCGTTAGAAAACGTTTTACTCGCTACTTTACATTGCTTTCTACAACATTACGACGGTTTCATGCGCTTTCACATTAGATATCGTAGTTCCCGACTTGTAATGTTGAAAAACACTACATCTCACTAAGTGACATTGTTTAATGCAGTTTTACGACGGTTGATATCTCAACCTAACCTAACATTCGCACTTGTATCTAAATACGCTCAATTACACTGTTTCGTTCACAATTACGATATTTGCTTGACATCACAGTTTCTCACCAACTTATTACAGTACAGAACGCTGTATCTCGCAAAATGACATCGTTCTTTAAGGTTTCACGATACTTGCATGCGCTTTAACGAGAATATCACAATAAAGCAGTTTCGCACTTGTAACGGCACAAGACGCAGTATCTGGCTAGTTCATGCCATTTTGTGTGCTTTCCCAATATTTCACCTATCGCAGTTTCGTACTCGCAATAAAACAACACTATCTCGTTAGATGACATCGTTTTTGGTGGCTTCACGACGCTACCTAGCTCAAACTAACCGAACCTTCGCACTTCTATCGTTAGAAAACGTTTTATTCGCTACTTTACAATGTTTTCTACATGATTACGACGGTTTCATGCGCTTTCACATTAGATATCGCAGTTCCCGACTTGTAATGGTGAAAAACACAGCATCTCACTAAGTGACATTGTTTAATGCGGTTTTAGCGCGGTTCATATCTTAACCTAACCTAACCTTACCTAACCCAACCTAACCTAACCTAACCTAACCAAACCTTACCTAACATCCCTAACCTAACCTAACCTAACCTAACCTAACCTAACCTAACCTAACGTAACCTAACCTAACCTAACCTAACCTAACCTAACGACGTTTGCAAGCGCTTTCACATTAGATATCGCAGTTCCCGACTTGTATAAGTGAAAAACACTGCATCTCACTAAGTGACATTGTTTAATGCGGTTTTACGACGGTTCATATCTTAACCTAACCTAACATTCGCACTTGCATTAAAAAACGCTCTATTACACTGTTTCGTTCACAATTAGGATATTTGCATAACCTCACAGTTTTTCACGAACATTGCAGTACAGAACGCTGTATCTCGCTAAATGACATCGTTCTTTAAGGTTTCACGATACTTGCATGCGCTTTACCGAGAATGTCAAAACATAGCAGTTTCGCACTTGTAACGGTACAACACGCAGTATTTGGCTTGTTCATGCCGTTTTGTGTGCTTTCACAACATTTTACCTATCGCAGTTTCGTACTCGCAATAAAACAACACTATCTCGTTAGATGACGTCGTTTTTGGTGGTTTCACGACGCTACCTAGCTTAAACTAACATAACCTAACATAAGCTTCGCACTTCTATCGTTAGAAAACGTTTTACTCGCTACTTTACATTGCTTTCTACAACATTACGACGGTTTCAAGCGCTTTCACATTAGATATCGCAGTTCCCAACTTGTAAAGGTGAAAAACACTGCATCTCACTAAGTGACATTGTTTATTGCGGTTTTACGACGGTTCATACCTTAACCTAACGTAACCTAACCTAACCTAACCCAACCTAACCTAACATAACCTAACCTAACCTAACCTAACCTAACCAAACCTAACCTAAAGTAACCTAACCTAACCTAACCTAACCTAACCTAACCTAACGACGTTTGCAAGCGCTTTCACATTAGATATCGCAGTTCCCGACTTGTAATGGTGAAAAACACTGCATCTCACTAAGTGACATTGTTTAGTGCGGTTTTACGACGGTTCATATCTTAACCTAACCTAACATTCGTACTTGTATTGAAAAACGCTCTATTACACTGTTTCGTTCACAATTACGATATTTGCATAACCTCACAGTTTTTCACCAACTTATTGCAGTACAGAACGCTGTATATCGCTAAATGACATTGTTCTTTAAGGTTTCACGATGCTTGCATGCGCTTTAACGAGAATATCACAATATAGCAGTTTCGCACTTGTAACGGTAGAACACGCAGTATTTGGCTTGTTCATGCCGTTTTGTGTACTTTCACAACATTTCACCTATTGCAGTTTCGTACATGCAATAAAACAACACTATCTCGTTAGATGACGTCCTTTTTGGTGGTCTCACGACGCTACATAGCTTAAACTAACATAACTCAAGCTAACCTTCGCACTTCTATCGTTAGAAAACGTTTTACTCGCAACTTTACAATGTTTTCTACAAGATTACGACGGTTTCATGCGCTTTCACATTAGATATCGTAGTTCCCGACTTGTAATGTTGAAAAACACTACATCTCACTAAGTGACATTGTTTAATGCGGTTTTACGACGGTTGATATGTCAACCTAACCTTACATTCGTACTTGTATTGAAAAACGCTCTATTACACTGTTTCGTTCACAATTACGATATTTGCATAACCTCACAGTTTTTCACCAACTTATTGCAGTACAGAACGCTGTATCTCGCTAAATGACATCGTTCTTTAAGGTTTCACGATGCTTGCATGCGCTTTAACGAGAATATCACATTATAGCAGTTTCGCACTTGTAACGGTACAACACGCAGTATCTGGCTTGTTCAAGCCGTTTTGTGTACTTTCACAACATTTCACCTATTGCAGTTTCGTACATGCAATAAAACAACACTATCTCGTTAGATGACGTCCTTTTTGGTGGTCTCACGACGCTACATAGCTTAAACTAACATAACTCAAGCTAACCTTCGCACTTCTATCGTTAGAAAACGTTTTACTCGCAACTTTACAATGTTTTCTACAAGATTACGACGGTTTCATGCGCTTTCACATTAGATATCGTAGTTCCCGACTTGTAATGTTGAAAAACACTACATCTCACTAAGTGACATTGTTTAATGCGGTTTTACGACGGTTGATATCTCAACCTAACCTAACATTCGCACTTGTATCTAAATACGCTCAATTACACTGTTTCGTTCACAATTACGATATTTGCTTGACCTCACAGTTTCTCACCAACTTATTACAGTACAGAACGCTGTATCTCGCTAAATGACATCGTTCTTTAAGGTTTCACGATACTTGCATGCGCTTTAACGAGAATATCACAATAAAGCAGTTTCGCACTTGTAACGGCACAAGACGCAGTATCTGGCTAGTTCATGCCATTTTGTGTGCTTGCCCAATATTTCACCTATCGCAGTTTCGTACTCGCAATAAAACAACATTATCTCGTTAGATGACATCGTTTTTGGTGGCTTCACGACGCTACCTAGCTCAAACTAACCAAACCTTCGCACTTCTATCGTTAGAAAACGTTTTATTCGCTACTTTACAATGTTTTCTGCAAGATTACGACGGTTTCATGCGCTTTCACATTAGAGATCGCAGTTCCCGACTTTTACTGGTGAAAAACACAGCATCTCACTAAGTGACATTGTTTAATGCGGTTTTAGCGCGGTTCATATCTTAACCTAACCTAACCTTACCTAACCCAACCTAACCTAACCTAACCTAACCAAACCTTAGCTAACATCCCTAACCTAACCTAACCTAACGTAACCTAACCTAACCTAACCTAACCTAACGACGTTTGCAAGCGCTTTCACTTTAGATATCGCAGTTCCCGACTTGTAATGGTGAAAAACACTGCATCTCACTAAGTGACATTGTTTAATGCGGTTTTACGACGGTTCATATCTTAACCTAACCTAACATTCGCACTTGCATTAAAAAACGCTCTATTACACTGTTTCGTTCACAATTAGGATATTTGCATAACCTCACAGTTTTTCACCAACTTATTGCAGTACAGAACGCTGTATCTCGCTAAATGACATCGTTCTTTAAGGTTTCACGATGCTTGCATGCGCTTCAACGAGAATATCACAACATAGCAGTTTCGCACTTGTAACGGTACAACACGCAGTATTTGGCTTGTTCATGCCGTTTTGTGTGCTTTCACAACATTTCACCTATCGCAGTTTCGTACTCGCAATAAAACAACACTATCTCGTTAGATGACGTTGTTTTTGGTAGTTTCACGACGCTACCTAGCTTAAACTAACATAACTCAACCTAACATAACCTTCGCACTTCTATCGTTAGAAAACGTTTTACTCGCTACTTTACATTGCTTTCTACAACATTACGACGGTTTCAAGCGCTTTCACATTAGATATCACAGTTCCCAACTTGTAAAGGTGAAAAACACTGCATCTCACTAAGTGACATTGTTTAATGCGGTTTTACGACGGTTCATACCTTAACCTAACGTAACCTAACCTAACCTAACCTTACCAAACCTAACCTAACCCAACCTAACCTAATCTAACCTAACCTAACCTAACCTAACCCAACCTAACCTAATCTAACCTAACCTAACCTAACCTAACCTAACCAAACCTAACCTAACCTAACCTAACCTAACCTAACGACGGTTGCAAGCGCTTTCACATTAGATATCGCAGTTCCCCACTTTTAATGGTGAAAAACACTGCATCTCACTAATTGACATTGTTTAATGCGGTTTTACGACGGTTCATATCTTAACCTAACCTAACATTCGCACTTGTATCTAAAAACGCTCTATTACACTGTTTTGTTCACAATTACGATATTTGCATAACCTCACAGTTTTTCACCAACCTATTGCAGTACAGAACGCTGTATCTCGCTAAATGACATTGTTCAAGGTTTCACGATGCTTGCATGCGCTTTAACGAGAATATCACACTATAGCAGTTTCGCACTTGTAACGGTAGAACACGCAGTATTTGGCTTGTTCATGCCGTTTTGTGTGCTTTCACAACATTTCACCTATGGCAGTTTTATACTCGCTATAAAACAACACTATCTCGTTAGATGACGTCGTTTTTGGTAGTTTCACGACGCTACCTAGCTTAAACTAACCTAACCTAACCTAACCTTCGCACTTCTATCGTTAGAAAACGTTTTACTCGCAACTTTACAATGTTTTCTACAAGATTACGACGGTTTCATGCGCTTTCACATTAGATATCGTAGTTCCCGACTTGTAATGTTGAAAAACACTACATCTCACTAAGTGACATTGTTTAATGCGGTTTTACGACGGTTGATATATCAACCTAACCTAACATTCGCACTTGTATCTAAAGACGCTCAATTACACTGTTTCGTTCACAATTACGATATTTGCTTGACCTCACAGTTTCTCACCAACTTATTACAGTACAGAACGCTGTATCTCGCTAAATGACATCGTTCTTTAAGGTTTCACGATACTTGCATGCGCTTTACCGAGAATATCACAATATAGCAGTTTCGCACTTGTAACGGTAGAACACGCAGTATTTGGCTTGTTCATGCCGTTTTGTGTGCTTTCACAACATTTCACCTATCGCAGTTTAATACTCGCAATAAAACAACACTATCTCGTTAGATGACGTCGTTTTTGGTGGTTTCACGACGCTACGTAGCTTAAACTAACATAACTCAACATAACCTTCGCACTTCTATCGTTAGAAAACGTTTTACTCGCTACTTTACATTGCTTTCTACAACATTACGACGGTTTCAAGCGCTTTCACATTAGATATCGCAGTTCCCAACTTGTAAAGGTGAAAAACACTGCATCTCACTAAGTGACATTGTTTAATGCGGTTTTACGACGGTTCATATCTTAACCTAACCTAACATTCGTACTTGTATTGAAAAACGCTCTATTACACTGTTTCGTTCACAATTACAATATTTGCTTGACTTCACAGTTTCTCACCAACTTATTACAGTACAGAACGCTGTATCTCGCTAAATGACATCGTTCTTTTAGGTTTCACGATACTTGCATGCGCTTTACCGAGAATGTCACAACATAGCAGTTTCGCACTTGTAACGGTACAACACGCAGTATTTGGCTTGTTCATGCCGTTTTGTGTGCTTTCACAACATTTTACCTATCGCAGTTTCGTACTCGCAATAAAACAACACTATCTCGTTAGATGACGTTCTTTTTGGTGGTCTCACGACGCTACATAGCTTAAACTAACATAACTCAAGCTAACCTTCGCACTTCTATCGTTAGAAAACGTTTTACTCGCAACTTTACATTGCTTTCTACAACATTACGACGGTTTCAAGCGCTTTCCCATTAGATATCACAGTTCCCAACTTGTAAAGGTGAAAAACACTGCATCTCACTAAGTGACATTGTTCAATGCGGTTTTACGACGGTTCATACCTTAACCTAACGTAACCTAACCTAACCTAACCTAACCTTACCTAACCTAACCTAACCTAACCAACCCAACCCAACCTAACCTAACCTAACCTAACCTAAACTAACCTAACCCAACCTAACCTAACCTAACCTAACCCAACCTAACCCAACCCAACCCAACCTAACCTAACCAAAGCTAACCTAACCTAACCTAACCAAACCTAACCTAACCTAACTTAACCTAACCTAACGTAACCTAACCTAACCTAACCTATTCTAACGTAACCTAACCTAACCTGACCTAACCTAACCTAACGTAACCTAACCTAACCTAACATAACCTAACGTAACCTAACCTAACCTAACGTAACCTAACCTAACCTAACCCAACCTAACCCAACCCAACCCAACAACACCCAACCCAACCCAACCTAACCTAACCTAACCTTACCTAACCTAACCAAATTATCCTTACCTAACCTAACCTAACCTAACGTAACCTAACCTAACCTAACCTAACGTAACCTAACCTAACCTAACCTAACCTAACCCAACCTAACCTAACCTAACCTAACCTAACCCAACTCAACCCAACCTAACCTAATCTAACCTAACCTAACCTAACCTAACCTAACCAAACCTAACCTAACCTAACCTAACCTAACCTAACCTAACCTAACGACGGTTGCAAGCGCTTTCACATTAGATATCGCAGTTCCCCACTTTTAATGGTGAAAAACACTGCATCTCACTAATTGACATTGTTTAATGCGGTTTTACGACGGTTCATATCTTAACCTAACCTAACATTCGCACTTGTATCTAAAAACGCTCTATTACACTGTTTTGTTCACAATTACGATATTTGCATAACCTCACAGTTTTTCACCAACTTATTGCAGTACAGAACGCTGTATCTCGCTAAATGACATTGTTCTTTAAGGTTTCACGATGCTTGCATGCGCTTTAACGAGAATATCACAATATAGCAGTTTCGCACTTGTAACGGTAGAACACGCAGTATTTGGCTTGTTCATGCCGTTTTGTGTGCTTTCACAACATTTCACCTATCGCAGTTTAATACTCGCTATAAAACAACACTATCTCGTTAGATGACGTCGTTTTTGGTAGTTTCACGACGCTACCTAGCTTAAACTAACCTAACCTAACCTAACCTTCGCACTTCTATCGTTAGAAAACGTTTTACTCGCAACTTTACAATGTTTTCTACAAGATTACGACAGTTTCATGCGCTTTCACATTAGATATCGTAGTTCCCGACTTGTAATGTTGAAAAACACTACATCTCACTAAGTGACATTGTTTAATGCGGTTTTACGACGGTTGATATATCAACCTAACCTAACATTCGCACTTGTATCTAAAGACGCTCAATTACACTGTTTCGTTCACAATTACGATATTTGCTTGACCTCACAGTTTCTCACCAACTTATTACAGTACAGAACGCTGTATCTCGCTAAATGACATCGTTCTTTAAGGTTTCACGATACTTGCATGCGCTTTACCGAGAATATCACAATATAGATTTCGCACTTGTAACGGTAGAACACGCAGTATTTGACTTGTTCATGCCGTTTTGTGTGCTTTCACAACATTTCACCTATCGCAGTTTAATACTCGCAATAAAACAACACTATCTCGTTAGATGACGTCGTTTTTGGTGGTTTCACGACGCTACGTAGCTTAAACTAACATAACTCAACCTAACATAACCTTCGCACTTCTATCGTTAGAAAACGTTTTACTCGCTACTTTACATTGCTTTCTACAACATTACGACGGTTTCAAGCGCTTTCACATTAGATCTCGAAGTTCCCAACTTGTAAAGGTGAAAAACACTGCATCTCACTAAGTGACATTGTTTAATGCGGTTTTACGACGGTTCATACCTTAACCTAACGTAACCTAACCTAACCCAACCTAACTTAACATAACCTAACCTAACCTAACCTAACCTAACCTAACCAAACCTAACCTAACGTAACCTAACCTAACCTAACCTAACCTAACCTAACCTAACGACGTTTGCAAGCGCTTTCACATTAGATATCGCAGTTCCCGACTTGTAATGGTGAAAAACACTGCATCTCACTAAGTGACATTGTTTAATGCGGTTTTACGACGGTTCATATCTTAACCTAACCTAACATTCGTACTTGTATTGAAAAACGCTCTATTACACTGTTTCGTTCACAATTACGATATTTGCATAACCTCACAGTTTTTCACCAACTTATTGCAGTACAGAACGCTGTATCTCGCTAAATGACATCGTTCTTTAAGGTTTCACGATGCTTGCATGCGCTTTAACGAGAATATCACATTATAGCAGTTTCGCACTTGTAACGACACAAGACGCAGTATCTGGCTAGTTCATGCCATTTTGTATGCTTTCCCAATATTTCACCTATCGCAGTTTCGTACTCGCAATAAAACAACACTATCTCGTTAGATGACATCGTTTTTGGTGGCTTCACGACGCTACCTAGCTCAAACTAACCGAACCTTCGCACTTCTATCGTTAGAAAACGTTTTATTCGCTACTTTACAATGTTTTCTACAAGATTACGACGGTTTCATGCGCTTTCACATTAGATATCGCAGTTCCCGACTTGTAATGGTGAAAAACACAGCATCTCACTAAGTGACATTGTTTAATGCGGTTTTAGCGCGGTTCATATCTTAACCTAACCTAACCTTACCTAACCCAACCTAACCTAACCTAACCTAACCAAACCTTACCTAACATCCCTAACCTAACCTAACCTAACCTAACCTAACCAAACCTAACCTAACCTAACCTAACGTAACCTAACCTAACCTAACCTAACCTAACGACGTTTGCAAGCGCTTTCACATTAGATATCGCAGTTCCCGACTTGTAATGGTGAAAAACACTGCATCTCACTAAGTGACATTGTTTAATGCGGTTTTACGACGGTTCATATCTTAACCTAACCTAACATTCGCACTTGCATTAAAAAACGCTCTATTACACTGTTTCGTTCACAATTAGAATATTTGCATAACCTCACAGTTTTTCACCAACTTATTGCAGTACAGAACGCTGTATCTCGCTAAATGACATCGTTCTTTAAGGTTTCACGATGCTTGCATGCGCTTTAACGAGAATATCACAACATAGCAGTTTCGCACTTGTAACGGTACAACACGCAGTATTTGGCTTGTTCATGCCGTTTTGTGTGCTTTCACAACATTTCACCTATCGCAGTTTCGTACTCGCAATAAAACAACACTATCTCGTTAGATGACGTTGTTTTTGGTAGTTTCACGACGCTACCTAGCTTAAACTAACATAACTCAACCTAACAACCTTCGCACTTCTATCGTTAGAAAACGTTTTACTCGCTACTTTACATTGCTTTCTACAACATTACGACGGTTTCAAGCGCTTTCACATTAGATATCACAGTTCCCAACTTGTAAAGGTGAAAAACACTGCATCTCACTAAGTGACATTCTTTAATGCGGTTTTACGACGGTTCATACCTTAACCTAACGTAACCTAACCTAACCTAACCTTACCAAACCTAACCTAACCTAACCTAACCCAACCCAACCCAACCTAACCTAACCTAACCTAACCTAAACTAACCTAACCCAACCTAACCTAACCTAACCTAACCTAACCCAACCCAACCCAACCCAACCTAACCTAACCTAAGCTAACCTAACCAAACCTAACCAAACCTAACCTAACCTAACTTAACCTAACCTAACGTAACCTAACCTAACCTAACCTATTCTATCGTAACCTAACCTTACCTGACCTAACCTAACCTAACGTAACCTAACCTAACCTAACATAACCTAACGTAACCTAACCTAACCTAACCTAACGTAACCTAACCTAACCTAACCCAACCTAACCCAACCCAACCCAACAACACCCAACCCAACAACACCCAACCCAACCTAACCTAACCTAACCTTACCTAACCTAACCAAATTATCCTTACCTAACCTAACCTAACCTAACGTAACCTAACCTAACCTAACCTAACATAACCTAACCTAACCTAACGTAACCTAACCTAACCTAACCTAACCTAACCCAACCTAACCTAACCTAACCTAACCCAACTCAACCCAACCTAACCTAATCTAACCTAACCTAACCTAACCTAACAAAACCTAACCTAACCTAACCTAACGACGGTTGCAAGCGCTTTCACATTAGATATCGCAGTTCCCGACTTTTAATGGTGAAAAACACTGCATCTCACTAATTGACATTGTTTAATGCGGTTTTACGACGGTTCATATCTTAACCTAACCTAACATTCGCACTTGTATCTAAAAACGCTTTATTACACTGTTTTGTTCACAATTACGATATTTGCATAACCTCACAGTTTTTCACCAACTTATTGCAGTACAGAACGTTGTATCTCGCTAAATGACATATTTCTTTAAGGTTTCACGATACTTGCATGCGCTTTACCGAGAATGTCACAACATAGCAGTTTCGCACTTGTAACGGTACAACACGCAGTATTTGGCTTGTTCATGCCGTTTTGTGTGCTTTCACAACATTTTACCTATCGCAGTTTCGTACTCGCATTAAAACAACACTATCTCGTTAGATGACGTTCTTTTTGGTGGTCTCACGACGCTACATAGCTTAAACTAACATAACTCAAGCTAACCTTCGCACTTCTATCGTTAGAAAACGTTTTACTCGCAACTTTACATTGCTTTCTACAACATTACGACGGTTTCAAGCGCTTTCCCATTAGATATCACAGTTCCCAACTTGTAAAGGTGAAAAACACTGCATCTCACTAAGTGACATTGTTCAATGCGGTTTTACGACGGTTCATACCTTAACCTAACGTAACCTAACCTAACCTAACCAACCCAACCCAACCTAACCTAACCTAACCTAACCTAAACTAACCTAACCCAACCTAACCTAACCTAACCTAACCCAACCTAACCCAACCCAACCCAACCTAACCTAACCAAAGCTAACCTAACCTAACCTAACCAAACCTAACCTAACCTAACTTAACCTAACCTAACGTAACCTAACCTAACCTATTCTAACGTAACCTAACCTAACCTGACCTAACCTAACCTAACGTAACCTAACCTAACCTAACATAACCTAACGTAACCTAACCTAACCTAACGTAACCTAACCTAACCTAACCCAACCCAACCCAACAACACCCAACCCAACCTAACCTAACCTAACCTTACCTAACCTAACCAAATTATCCTTACCTAACCTAACCTAACCTAACGTAACCTAACCTAACCTAACCTAACGTAACCTAACCTAACCTAACCTAACCTAACCCAACCTAACCTAACCTAACCTAACCTAACCCAACTCAACCCAACCTAACCTAATCTAACCTAACCTAACCTAACCTAACCTAACCAAACCTAACCTAACCTAACCTAACCTAACCTAACCTAACCTAACCTAACCTAACGACGGTTGCAAGCGCTTTCACATTAGATATCGCAGTTCCCCACTTTTAATGGTGAAAAACACTGCATCTCACTAATTGACATTGTTTAATGCGGTTTTACGACGGTTCATATCTTAACCTAACCTAACATTCGCACTTGTATCTAAAAACGCTCTATTACACTGTTTTGTTCACAATTACGATATTTGCATAACCTCACAGTTTTTCACCAACTTATTGCAGTACAGAACGCTGTATCTCGCTAAATGACATTGTTCTTTAAGGTTTCACGATGCTTGCATGCGCTTTAACGAGAATATCACAATATAGCAGTTTCGCACTTGTAACGGTAGAACACGCAGTATTTGGCTTGTTCATGCCGTTTTGTGTGCTTTCACAACATTTCACCTATCGCAGTTTAATACTCGCTATAAAACAACACTATCTCGTTAGATGACGTCGTTTTTGGTAGTTTCACGACGCTACCTAGCTTAAACTAACCTAACCTAACCTAACCTTCGCACTTCTATCGTTAGAAAACGTTTTACTCGCAACTTTACAATGTTTTCTACAAGATTACGACGGTTTCATGCGCTTTCACATTAGATATCGTAGTTCCCGACTTGTAATGTTGAAAAACACTACATCTCACTAAGTGACATTGTTTAATGCGGTTTTACGACGGTTGATATATCAACCTAACCTAACATTCGCACTTGTATCTAAAGACGCTCAATTACACTGTTTCGTTCACAATTACGATATTTGCTTGACCTCACAGTTTCTCACCAACTTATTACAGTACAGAACGCTGTATCTCGTTAAATGACATCGTTCTTTAAGGTTTCACGATACTTGCATGCGCTTTACCGAGAATATCACAATATAGATTTCGCACTTGTAACGGTAGAACACGCAGTATTTGACTTGTTCATGCCGTTTTGTGTGCTTTCACAACATTTCACCTATCGCAGTTTAATACTCGCAATAAAACAACACTATCTCGTTAGATGACGTCGTTTTTGGTGGTTTCACGACGCTACGTAGCTTAAACTAACATAACTCAACCTAACATAACCTTCGCACTTCTATCGTTAGAAAACGTTTTACTCGCTACTTTACATTGCTTTCTACAACATTACGACGGTTTCAAGCGCTTTCACATTAGATGTCGCAGTTCCCAACTTGTAAAGGTGAAAAACACTGCATCTCACTAAGTGACATTGTTTAATGCGGTTTTACGATGGTTCATACCTTAACCTAACGTAACCTAACCTAACCTAACCCAACCTAACTTAACATAACCTAACCTAACCTAACCTAACCTAACCTAACCAAACCTAACCTAACGTAACCTAACCTAACCTAACCTAACCTAACCTAACCTAACGACGTTTGCAAGCGCTTTCACATTAGATATCGCAGTTCCCGACTTGTAATGGTGAAAAACACTGCATCTCACTAAGTGACATTGTTTAATGCGGTTTTACGACGGTTCATATCTTAACCTAACCTAACATTCGTACTTGTATTGAAAAACGCTCTATTACACTGTTTCGTTCACAATTACGATATTTGCATAACCTCACAGTTTTTCACCAACTTATTGCAGTACAGAACGCTGTATCTCGCTAAATGACATCGTTCTTTAAGGTTTCACGATGCTTGCATGCGCTTTAACGAGAATATCACATTATAGCAGTTTCGCACTTGTAACGACACAAGACGCAGTATCTGGCTAGTTCATGCCATTTTGTGTGCTTTCCCAATATTTCACCTATCGCAGTTTCGTACTCGCAATAAAACAACACTATCTCGTTAGATGACATCGTTTTTGGTGGCTTCACGACGCTACCTAGCTCAAACTAACCGAACCTTCGCACTTCTATCGTTAGAAAACGTTTTATTCGCTACTTTACAATGTTTTCTACAAGATTACGACGGTTTCATGCGCTTTCACATTAGATATCGCAGTTCCCGACTTGTAATGGTGAAAAACACAGCATCTCACTAAGTGACATTGTTTAATGCGGTTTTAGCGCGGTTCATATCTTAACCTAACCTAACCTTACCTAACCCAACCTAACCTAACCTAACCTAACCAAACCAAACCTTACCTAACATCCCTAACCTAACCTAACCTAACCTAACCTAACCAAACCTAACCTAACCTAACCTAACGTAACCTAACCTAACCTAACCTAACCTAACGACGTTTGCAAGCGCTTTCACATTAGATATCGCAGTTCCCGACTTGTAATGGTGAAAAACACTGCATCTCACTAAGTGACATTGTTTAATGCGGTTTTACGACGGTTCATATCTTAACCTAACCTAACATTCGCACTTGCATTAAAAAACGCTCTATTACACTGTTTCGTTCACAATTAGAATATTTGCATAACCTCACAGTTTTTCACCAACTTATTGCAGTACAGAACGCTGTATCTCGCTAAATGACATCGTTCTTTAAGGTTTCACGATGCTTGCATGCGCTTTAACGAGAATATCACAACATAGCAGTTTCGCACTTGTAACGGTACAACACGCAGTATTTGGCTTGTTCATGCCGTTTTGTGTGCTTTCACAACATTTCACCTATCGCAGTTTCGTACTCGCAATAAAACAACACTATCTCGTTAGATGACGTTGTTTTTGGTAGTTTCACGACGCTACCTAGCTTAAACTAACATAACTCAATCTAACATAACCTTCGCACTTCTATCGTTAGAAAACGTTTTACTCGCTACTTTACATTGCTTTCTACAACATTACGACGGTTTCAAGCGCTTTCACATTAGATATCACAGTTCCCAACTTGTAAAGGTGAAAAACACTGCATCTCACTAAGTGACATTGTTTAATGCGGTTTTACGACGGTTCATACCTTAACCTAACGTAACCTAACCTAACCTAACCTTACCAAACCTAACCTAACCTAACCTAACCCAACCCAACCCAACCTAACGTAACCTAACCTAACCTAAACTAACCTAACCCAACCTAACCTAACCTAACCTAACCTAACCCAACCCAACCCAACCCAACCTAACCTAACCTAAGCTAACCTAACCAAACCTAACCAAACCTAACCTAACCTAACTTAACCTAACCTAACGTAACCTAACCTAACCTAACCTATTCTATCGTAACCTAACCTTACCTGACCTAACCTAACCTAACGTAACCTAACCTAACCTAACATAACCTAACGTAACCTAACCTAACCTAACCTAACCTAACGTAACCTAACCTAACCTAACCCAACCTAACCCAACCCAACCCAACCCAACAACACCCAACCCAACAACACCCAACCCAACCTAACCTAACCTAACCTTACCTAACCTAACCAAATTATCCTTACCTAACCTAACCTAACCTAACGTAACCTAACCTAACCTAACCTAACATAACCTAACCTAACCTAACGTAACCTAACCTAACCTAACCTAACCTAACCCAACCTAACCTAACCTAACCTAACCCAACTCAACCCAACCTAACCTAATCTAACCTAACCTAACCTAACCTAACAAAACCTAACCTAACCTAACCTAACGACGGTTGCAAGCGCTTTCACATTAGATATCGCAGTTCCCGACTTTTAATGGTGAAAAACACTGCATCTCACTAATTGACATTGTTTAATGCGGTTTTACGACGGTTCATATCTTAACCTAACCTAACATTCGCACTTGTATCTAAAAACGCTTTATTACACTGTTTTGTTCACAATTACGATATTTGCATAACCTCACAGTTTTTCACCAACTTATTGCAGTACAGAACGTTGTATCTCGCTAAATGACATATTTCTTTAAGGTTTCACGATGCTTGCATGCGCTTTAACGAGAATATCACAATATAGCAGTTTCGCACTTGTAACGGTAGAACACGCAGTATTTGGCTTGTTCATGCCGTTTTGTGTGCTTTCACAACATTTCACCTATCGCAGTTTAATACTCGCTATAAAACAACACTATCTCGTTAGATGACGTCGTTTTTGGTAGTTTCACGACGCTACCTAGCTTAAACTAACCTAACCTAACCTAACCTTCGCACTTCTATCGTTAGAAAACGTTTTACTCGCAACTTTACAATGTTTTCTACAAGATTACGACGGTTTCATGCGCTTTCACATTAGATATCGTAGTTCCCGACTTGTAATGTTGAAAAACACTACATCTCACTAAGTCACATTGTTTAATGCGGTTTTACGACGGTTGATATGTCAACCTAACCTAACATTCGCACTTGTATCTAAAGACGCTCAATTACACTGTTTCGTGCACAATTACGATATTTGCTTGACCTCACAGTTTCTCACCAACTTATTACAGTACAGAACGCTGTATCTCGCTAAATGACATCGTTCTTTAAGGTTTCACGATACTTGCATGCGCTTTACCGAGAATGTCAAAACATAGCAGTTTCGCACTTGTAACGGTACAACACGCTGTATTTGCTTGTTCATGCCGTTTTGTGTGCTTTCACAACATTTTACCTATCGCAGTTTCGTACTCGCAATAAAACAACACTATCTCGTTAGATGACGTCGTTTTTGGTGGTTTCACGACGCTACCTAGCTTAAACTAACATAACCTAACATAAGCTTCGCACTTCTATCGTTAGAAAACGTTTTACTCGCTACTTTACATTGCTTTCTACAACATTACGACGGTTTCAAGCGCTTTCACATTAGATATCGCAGTTCCCAACTTGTAAAGGTGAAAAACACTGCATCTCACTAAGTGACATTGTTTATTGCGGTTTTACGACGGTTCATACCTTAACCTAACGTAACCTAACCTAGCCTAACCCAACCTAACCTAACATAACCTAACCTAACCTAACCTAACCTAACCAAACCTAACCTAACGTAACCTAACCTAACCTAACCTAACCTAACCTAACCTAACCTAACCTAACGACGTTTGCAAGCGCTTTCACATTAGATATCGCAGTTCCCGACTTGTAATGGTGAAAAACACTGCATCTCACTAAGTGACATTGTTTAGTGCGGTTTTACGACGGTTCATATCTTAACCTAACCTAACATTCGTACTTGTATTGAAAAACGCTCTATTACACTGTTTCGTTCACAATTACGATATTTGCATAACCTCACAGTTTTTCACCAACTTATTGCAGTACAGAACGCTGTATCTCGCTAAATGACATTGTTCTTTAAGGTTTCACGATGCTTGCATGCGCTTTAACGAGAATATCACAATATAGCAGTTTCGCACTTGTAACGGTAGAACACGCAGTATTTGGCTTGTTCATGCCGTTTTGTGTACTTTCACAACATTTCACCTATTGCAGTTTCGTACATGCAATAAAACAACACTATCTCGTTAGATGACGTCCTTTTTGGTGGTCTCACGACGCTACATAGCTTAAACTAACATAACTCAAGCTAACCTTCGCACTTCTATCGTTAGAAAACGTTTTACTCGCAACTTTACAATGTTTTCTACAAGATTACGACGGTTTCATGCGCTTTCACATTAGATATCGTAGTTCCCGACTTGTAATGTTGAAAAACACTACATCTCACTAAGTGACATTGTTTAATGCGGTTTTACGATGGTTGATATGTCAACCTAACCTAACATTCGTACTTGTATTGAAAAACGCTCTATTACACTGTTTCGTTCACAATTACGATATTTGCATAACCTCACAGTTTTTCACCAACTTATTGCAGTACAGAACGCTGTATCTCGCTAAATGACATCGTTCTTTAAGGTTTCACGATACTTGCATGCGCTTTAACGAGAATATCACAATAAAGCAGTTTCGCACTTGTAACGGTACAACACGCAGTATTTGGCTTGTTCATGCCGTTTTGTGTGCTTTCACAACATTTCACCTATCGCAGTTTCGTACTCGCAATAAAACAACACTATCTCGTTAGATGACGTTGTTTTTGGTAGTTTCACGACGCTACCTAGCTTAAACTAACATAACTCAACCTAACATAACCTTCGCACTTCTATCGTTAGAAAACGTTTTACTCGCTACTTTACATTGCTTTCTACAACATTACGACGGTTTCAAGCGCTTTCACATTAGATATCACAGTTCCCAACTTGTAAAGGTGAAAAACACTGCATCTCACTAAGTGACATTGTTTAATGCGGTTTTACGACGGTTCATACCTTAACCTAAACTAACCTAACCCAACCTAACCTAACCTAACCTAACCTAACCCAACCCAACCCAACCCAACCTAACCTAACCTAAGCTAACCTAACCAAACCTAACCAAACCTAACCTAACCTAACTTAACCTAACCTAACGTAACCTAACCTAACCTAACCTATTCTAACGTAACCTAACCTTACCTGACCTAACCTATCCTAACGTAACCTAACCTAACCTAACATAACCTAACGTAACCTAACCTAACCTAACCTAACCTAACGTAACCTAACCTAACCTAACCCAACCTAACCCAACCCAACCCAACCCAACAACACCCAACCCAACCTAACCTAACCTAACCTTACCTAACCTAACCAAATTATCCTTACCTAACCTAACCTAACCTAACGTAACCTAACCTAACCTAACCTAACATAACCTAACCTAACCTAACGTAACCTAACCTAACCTAACCTAACCTAACCTAACCCAACCTAACCTAACCTAACCTAACCTAACCCAACTCAACCCAACCTAACCTAATCTAACCTAATCTAACCTAACCTAACAAAACCTAACCTAACCTAACCTAACGACGGTTGCAAGCGCTTTCACATTAGATATCGCAGTTCCCGACTTTTAATGGTGAAAAACACTGCATCTCACTAATTGACATTGTTTAATGCGGTTTTACGACGGTTCATATCTTAACCTAACCTAACATTCGCACTTGTATCTAAAAACGCTTTATTACACTGTTTTGTTCACAATTACGATATTTGCATAACCTCACAGTTTTTCACCAACTTATTGCAGTACAGAACGTTGTATCTCGCTAAATGACATATTTCTTTAAGGTTTCACGATGCTTGCATGCGCTTTAACGAGAATATCACAATATAGCAGTTTCGCACTTGTAACGGTAGAACACGCAGTATTTGGCTTGTTCATGCCGTTTTGTGTGCTTTCACAACATTTCACCTATCGCAGTTTAATACTCGCTATAAAACAACACTATCTCGTTAGATGACGTCGTTTTTGGTAGTTTCACGACGCTACCTAGCTTAAACTAACCTAACCTAACCTAACCTTCGCACTTCTATCGTTAGAAAACGTTTTACTCGCAACTTTACATTGCTTTCTACAACATTACGACGGTTTCAAGCGCTTTCACATTAGATATCGCAGTTCCCAACTTGTAAAGGTGAAAAACACTGCATCTCACTAAGTGACATTGTTTATTGCGGTTTTACGACGGTTCATACCTTAACCTAACGTAACCGTACCTAACCTAACCCAACCTAACCTAACATAACCTAACCTAACCTAACCTAACCAAACCTAACCTAACCTAACCTAACGTAACCTAACCTAACCTAACCTAACTTAACCTAATGACGTTTGCAAGCGCTTTCACATTAGATATCGCAGTTCCCGACTTGTAATGGTGAAAAACACTGCATCTCACTAAGTGACATTGTTTAATGCGGTTTTACGACGGTTCATATCTTAACCTAACCTAACATTCGCACTTGCATTAAAAAACGCTCTATTACACTGTTTCGTTCACAATTAGGATATTTGCATAACCTCACAGTTTTTCACCAACTTATTGCAGTACAGAACGCTGTATCTCGCTAAATGACATTGTTCTTTAAGGTTTCACGATGCTTGCATGCGCTTTAACGAGAATATCACAATATACAACAACTCAGTTAATCGGATTTGTTCATGATCTTTCAAAAACAATCAATTTGCGTGGTCAAACTGATGTGGTATATTTGGATTTCGCAAAGGCATTTGATAAAGTGTCGCACTCAAAGCTCCTGTTTAAAATTGACAAAACGTTTCAAAATAGTCACTTGACAAAATGGTTTTCATCCTATCTCAGCTGCCGTCAGCAGTTTGTTCAAATAAAAATAAACAGTCTAGAGCAGTTACAGTGAATTCTGGAGTTCCCCAGGGGAGCGTGCTGGGTCCCCTTTTATTTTTGTTATATATAAATGACCTACCAAACCGCGTTACGGTCCCGATAAGGTTGTTTGCCGATGACTGTGTTGTTTATAGTAGAATCGAGACTGAACATGACCAAGTTAATCTAAACAACAATCTTCAAAGAATAAAGGATTGGTGCGAAGAATGGCAAATGAGTTTGAACACAGAAAAAACAGTCTTTATGACTATAACTAGAAAGAAAGCACCTCTAGATTACAACTACCAGATTGGCAATGCTTTCCTCAAGCGTGTACAAAACTATAAATATCTTAGGTTATGGTTCACGCCCGACCTCCGGTGGAACACTCATATTGATAATGTATGCTCCAGGGCTACCAAGGCATTGTATAGCCTTAGACGTAACCTTTATACCGCCCCATCTGATATAAAGTGTCTTGCTTACAAAACTCTTGTCAGACCCATTATCGAATATTCTAAAATTGTCTGGGACCCTTACACAAAGACAAACTGCAATAAAATAACAAAAATACAGCGACTTGGTGCGAGATTTATTTTTAATAAATATAGCCGACATCATTCTCCTACTGAACTCTGTAAAAAAGCTGGACTGGATAGTCCTGAACTTAGGACGAGGATTGAGCGTCTGAAATTCCTCTTCCAGTTAATTCATAATCAATTTAAACTAAACTATTCAGATTACTTCCAGGTCAACACACAAGAACACTCCAGACATCGCCATAATATGTATATACCACCCCTAGTCCCACGTAACGATTGCTTTAAGTTCAGTTACTTTCCACGTGCTATTGAAGATTGGAATATGCTGCCAGAGTCTATAATTGGTTGTTCCTCGCTTACATCATTTGAACAGAACCTAAAACGTTTATTTTCCGAATAACAGTGACATATGTTTTTTTTTTGCGTGTGTGTGTACTTTTTGTTGGTTGCATGATCCTGCAGTAGTTGTCTTTCAAATCTTCAGCGCGGTGCAAAAGTGCCGCCTCAAATGCGTCATGTGCTGTTCTGCGCGTATGTATTGCATCGCATGTGTGTTCCATTTATGTATGTTATGTATAACTTCGAGTTGCTGGTCACAATAATACCGAAAAATTATCTCGAGACCTGTACGGTACTTCTTTTTTGCAAATAATTGTTTGTACTTCCACCCTGTAACGGCCCACTTCTGGGCTAACAGTATAAATAAATGAAATGAAATGAAATGAAATAGCAGTTTCGCACTTGTAACGGTAGAACACGCAGTATTTGGCTTGTTCATGCCGTTTTGTGTACTTTCACAACATTTCACCTATTGCAGTTTCGTACATGCAATAAAACAACACTATCTCGTTATATGACGTCCTTTTTGGTAGTCTCACGACGCTACATAGCTTAAACTAACATAACTCAAGCTAACCTTCGCACTTCTATCGTTAGAAAACGTTTAACTCTCAACATTACAATGTTTTCTACAAGATTACGACGGTTTCATGCGCTTTCACATTAGATATCGTAGTTCCCGACTTGTAATGTTGAAAAACACTACATCTCACCAAGTGACATTGTTTAATGCGGTTTTACGATGGTTGATATGTCAACCTAACCTAACATTTGTACTTGTATTGAAAAACGCTCTATTACACTGTTTCGTTCACAATTACGATATTTGCATAACCTCACAGTTTTTCACCAACTTATTGCAGTACAGAACGCTGTATCTCGCTAAATGACATCGTTCTTTAAGGTTTCACGATGCTTGCATGCGCTTTAACGAGAATATCACATTATAGCAGTTTCGCACTTGTAACGGTACAACACGCAGTATCTGGCTTGTTCAAGCCGTTTTGTGTACTTTCACAACATTTCACCTATTGCAGTTTCGTACATGCAATAAAACAACACTATCTCGTTAGATGACGTCCTTTTTGGTGGTCTCACGACGCTACATAGCTTAAACTAACATAACTCAAGCTAACCTTCGCACTTCTATCGTTAGAAAACGTTTTACTCGCAACTTTACAATGTTTTCTACAAGATTACGACGGTTTCATGCGCTTTCACATTAGATATCGTAGTTCCCGACTTGTAATGTTGAAAAACACTACATCTCACTAAGTGACATTGTTTAATGCGGTTTTACGACGGTTGATATCTCAACCTAACCTAACATTCGCACTTATATCTAAATACGCTCAATTAAAACTTCTAGGCGCGTAAAACTTCAGACAACTAACATAAGAGACAAGGACGAGCGCAGACTTTCAACTGATTTTATTACTACTACGACACACATATATATATTAGAAAGAAGATAAGCAACACACAAAATCAAAAGGCGAAAAGAGAGATTGCAAAAACATCACACACAATCAAAAGGCGAAAAGAGAGATTGCAAAAACATCACGTGCTCACCCTGGGCCCCCACGTGCCGAATTTAAAAACGCCAATTCTTTCCCAGATAATGCTATCGATGGTTTGCTGATACAGCTACCTCGAGCAATTGCTGCAGCTTCAATTACAAGTCTTGTGCCTTCATTAGGGTGGGACGCGAGAACCCTTGTCTGTTCGAACAAAGGCTGGCATCCACATTCGGAACAATGAGCGGCCAAAAAACCGTCCCGTCCTGCATTTCTTACTTTCTGGCAATGTTCTTGAAGTCTTACATTGAGGCACCTGCCCGACTGACCGACGTACTCAAGTCCACAAGACAAAGGTACGCCATAAACAATCCCTGTTGCACACTCAACAAACTTCTTTCGGTGCTTAATTTTGCAGCTACTCGTAGTGGTTCCTACGGGGCTTGTTTGGACAGATAATTTTGACAATTTATTCGGTGCGGAAAAAACCACTGACACGCCCGCTCTCTGGCCTATTTTCTTGAGTTTATGCGAGATACCATGTAGATACGGTATCACCGCCACCCTCTTGGGAGTTGCTTCTTGTAAAACGTCCCCATCGTTACCGGCCCTTGATTGTCTGCGCAGCTTCTCACACACAGAAACTAGCAACGAACCGGGATAGCCCGCTGCCTCTAGACGGAGAATCT
Source organism: Rhipicephalus microplus (assembly GCF_043290135.1). Taxonomy (NCBI): domain Eukaryota; kingdom Metazoa; phylum Arthropoda; class Arachnida; order Ixodida; family Ixodidae; genus Rhipicephalus; species Rhipicephalus microplus. The sequence continues at coordinate 2,275,806 of NW_027464619.1, forward strand.
GCCTGTCGAAACTTCGCTGGACTGAGTGGAAGCAAGATTTTGTTAAAGCGTTATATAAACATGCCTTTACAATTCCACGCTTCACCAGTTTGCTGTGAGAAGACGCGTACGGTAAAAGGGGTTTTTTCCCCCGTGGCTCATACGTCCAACACACGTGCCCAGCTGAAAAAGTTAGTATTAACTCTAAAAACCTCAGGGAACCATTTTCCGGCAACTCATACGTGAGAGACAGTGGTTCAAGGCATTCCTGGAACACTTGCAAGACTTGCTGAAAGCACTCACTAAGGACCTCAAGATCGCAATCAAACAAAATTAAGTAATCATCGACAAACCGGAAGCACTTACTGACATTCATTTGTACCAACCGTTGATGAATCTTTCTATCCAAATGAGCGAGATATAAATCGCTCAACACTGGGGCGATGCATGAGCCAATGCACACGCCTGTTTTTTGCAGAAAAACTTCACCATTCCACTCCGCAAAGGTGGAGGCAAGGTAAAGCTTCAGCACATCCAGGAAGCCAGAAACAGAAATACCACACTCGTTTTGAAAGGCAACAGCACCAAAATCCGAAATTGCTTTTTCAATGACATCAACAAGTGGTTTTTGAGGCAGAGAATAGTAGAGATCCTTTATGTCGATGGAAACACCCACTCGACGAGTGGACACGTGTTGACGGAGGAAGCCAACAATCTGCGAAGAATTGTTCACTAGAAAAGGATCATTAATCGGCAACAGTTTTAGGTACCTCTGAAGCCAAGAGGCAACACACTTCTGCCATGTGTCCCGTTCAGAGATTATAACACGAAAGGGCATATCAATCTTATGCGTCTTTGCAGAAAAAAACAAATTAAGCGCCAGTCTTTCTTGTTTGTTAACTGATCTCACGAGGCTACATAGATTAAGCTTATCAAGCATGTTGCACGCTTTTCGCTTCGCATCCTTCAGAATAATTTGCGGGCAAAGGTTAAACACAGAGTCAATAGCCGCGTGGCCTTTACTCATGAAGGTCCGGTTGTTTACGACACAAAACCCACCTTCTTTGTCCGAAGGCAGCAGACATAGTTTGTTGCTCTTTAGGTAGGAGACGACTTTCCTCACTGGAATGGTCTTTCCTCGAGGCGCATATCGGTAGAGGACATCAACACCTTCTGAAACACACCTCTCAGATTCACTGTCCGGGGCAGCCCTTGAAACGTTCCGCACTAACGAAAGCAGTTCCGCAGGTGAGTTTTTCTTTTCCACGGCGAACTTTGGTCCCAGGGATAGCGTTGTCCTGACGTAGTCTGGAAGACTAATTCCCTCTTCAACGTGGAGCTGTCCTGCAGAGCGCACTTGGGGACGCCGTTTTTGGCGCCGAAGTAGAAGCAGCTCTTGTTTCCATCTGCTCTCTACAGCATGGTCGATCAGCTTCGTCCATTCGTGCCGTTTTTTCACCCTTGCAGACCTGTCACCAGGACCGCGGTCCACTTGAACGTACAGAAAGTCCCGAAGTATTCGAGCTTGTCGCAGGGTTTCCGAACGCAGAATCCTGCAGACCCGCCTTCCGTGACCGACGGATGGAGCCAGGGTCCCGAACGCTGCCTGAACGTCCAGCGGTAGCTGACCGACACGAATGCAGTAAGCCAGTGCCCGTGCCCGGCACAGGGCAAGTGAAATGAGCGTCACAAGCAAAAAAGGGGCTCCATCCGTCGGTCACGGAAGGCGGGTCTGCAGGATTCTGCGTTCGGAAACCCTGCGACAAGCTCGAATACTTCGGGACTTTCTGTACGTTCAAGTGGACCGCGGTCCTGGTGACAGGTCTGCAAGGGTGAAAAAACGGCACGAATGGACGAAGCTGATCGACCATGCTGTAGAGAGCAGATGGAAACAAGAGCTGCTTCTACTTCGGCGCCAAAAACGGCGTCCCCAAGTGCGCTCTGCAGGACAGCTCCACGTTGAAGAGGGAATTAGTCTTCCAGACTACGTCAGGACAACGCTATCCCTGGGACCAAAGTTCGCCGTGGAAAAGAAAAACTCACCTGCGGAACTGCTTTCGTTAGTGCGGAACGTTTCAAGGGCTGCCCCGGACAGTGAATCTGAGAGGTGTGTTTCAGAAGGTGTTGATGTCCTCTACCGATATGCGCCTCGAGGAAAGACCATTCCAGTGAGGAAAGTCGTCTCCTACCTAAAGAGCAACAAACTATGTCTGCTGCCTTCGGACAAAGAAGGTGGGTTTTGTGTCGTAAACAACCGGACCTTCATGAGTAAAGGCCACGCGGCTATTGACTCTGTGTTTAACCTTTGCCCGCAAATTAATCTGAAGGATGCGAAGCGAAAAGCGTGCAACATGCTTGATAAGCTTAATCTATGTAGCCTCGTGAGATCAGTTAACAAACAAGAAAGACTGGCGCTTAATTTGTTTTTTTCTGCAAAGACGCATAAGATTGATATGCCCTTTCGTGTTATAATCTCTGAACGGGACACATGGCAGAAGTGTGTTGCCTCTTGGCTTCAGAGGTACCTAAAACTGTTGCCGATTAATGATCCTTTTCTAGTGAACAATTCTTCGCAGATTGTTGGCTTCCTCCGTCAACACGTGTCCACTCGTCGAGTGGGTGTTTCCATCGACATAAAGGATCTCTACTATTCTCTGCCTCAAAAACCACTTGTTGATGTCATTGAAAAAGCAATTTCGGATTTTGGTGCTGTTGCCTTTCAAAACGAGTGTGGTATTTCTGTTTCTGGCTTCCTGGATGTGCTGAAGCTTTACCTTGCCTCCACCTTTGCGGAGTGGAATGGTGAAGTTTTTCTGCAAAAAACAGGCGTGTGCATTGGCTCATGCATCGCCCCAGTGTTGAGCGATTTATATCTCGCTCATTTGGATAGAAAGATTCATCAACGGTTGGTACAAATGAATGTCAGTAAGTGCTTCCGGTTTGTCGATGATTACTTAATTTTGTTTGATTGCGATCTTGAGGTCCTTAGTGAGTGCTTTCAGCAAGTCTTGCAAGTGTTCCAGGAATGCCTTGAACCACTGTCTCTCACGTATGAGTTGCCGGAAAATGGTTCCCTGAGGTTTTTAGAGTTAATACTAACTTTTTCAGCTGGGCACGTGTGTTGGACGTATGAGCCACGGGGGAAAAAACCCCTTTTACCGTACGCGTCTTCTCACAGCAAACTGGTGAAGCGTGGAATTGTAAAGGCATGTTTATATAACGCTTTAACAAAATCTTGCTTCCACTCAGTCCAGCGAAGTTTCGACAGGCAGATTCTCCGTCTAGAGGCAGCGGGCTATCCCGGTTCGTTGCTAGTTTCTGTGTGTGAGAAGCTGCGCAGACAATCAAGGGCCGGTAACGATGGGGACGTTTTACAAGAAGCAACTCCCAAGAGGGTGGCGGTGATACCGTATCTACATGGTATCTCGCATAAACTCAAGAAAATAGGCCAGAGAGCGGGCGTGTCAGTGGTTTTTTCCGCACCGAATAAATTGTCAAAATTATCTGTCCAAACAAGCCCCGTAGGAACCACTACGAGTAGCTGCAAAATTAAGCACCGAAAGAAGTTTGTTGAGTGTGCAACAGGGATTGTTTATGGCGTACCTTTGTCTTGTGGACTTGAGTACGTCGGTCAGTCGGGCAGGTGCCTCAATGTAAGACTTCAAGAACATTGCCAGAAAGTAAGAAATGCAGGACGGGACGGTTTTTTGGCCGCTCATTGTTCCGAATGTGGATGCCAGCCTTTGTTCGAACAGACAAGGGTTCTCGCGTCCCACCCTAATGAAGGCACAAGACTTGTAATTGAAGCTGCAGCAATTGCTCGAGGTAGCTGTATCAGCAAACCATCGATAGCATTATCTGGGAAAGAATTGGCGTTTTTAAATTCGGCACGTGGGGGCCCAGGGTGAGCACGTGATGTTTTTGCAATCTCTCTTTTCGCCTTTTGATTGTGTGTGATGTTTTTGCAATCTCTCTTTTCGCCTTTTGATTTTGTGTGTTGCTTATCTTCTTTCTAATATATATATGTGTGTCGTAGTAGTAATAAAATCAGTTGAAAGTCTGCGCTCGTCCTTGTCTCTTATGTTAGTTGTCTGAAGTTTTACGCGCCTAGAAGTTTTATATGGATTACCAACTAGCCCAATCCCACACTTTACTTACGCTCAATTACACTGTTTCGTTCACAATTACGATATTTGCTTGACCTCACAGTTTCTCACCAACTTATTACAGTACAGAACGCTGTATCTCGCTAAATGACATCGTTCTTTAAGGTTTCACGATACTTGCATGCGCTTTAACGAGAATATCACAATAAAGCAGTTTCGCACTTGTAACGGCACAAGACGCAGTATCTGGCTAGTTCATGCCATTTTGTGTGCTTTCCCAATATTTCACCTATCGCAGTTTCGTACTCGCAATAAAACAACACTATCTCGTTAGAAGACATCGTTTTTGGTGGCTTCACGACGCTACCTAGCTCAAACTAACCAAACCTTCGCACTTCTATCGTTAGAAAACGTTTTATTCGCTACTTTACAATGTTTTCTACAAGATTACGACGGTTTCATGCGCTTTCACATTAGATATCGCAGTTCCCGACTTTTACTGGTGAAAAACACAGCATCTCACTAAGTGACATTGTTTAATGCGGTTTTAGCGCGGTTCATATCTTAACCTAACCTAACCTTACCTAACCCAACTTAACCTAACCTAACCTAACCAAACCTTAGCTAACATCCCTAACCTAACCTAACCTAACCTAACCTAACGTAACCTAACCTAACCTAACCTAACCTAACGACGTTTCCAAGCGCTTTCACTTTAGATATCGCAGTTCCCGACTTGTAATGGTGAAAAACACTGCATCTCACTAAGTGACATTGTTTAATGCGGTTTTACGACGGTTCATATCTTAACCTAACCTAACATTCGCACTTGTATTAAAAACGCTCTATTACACTGTTTCGTTCACAATTAGGATATTTCCATAACCTCACAGTTTTTCACCAACTTATTGCAGTACAGAACGCTGTATCTCGCTAAATGACATCGTTCTTTAAGGTTTCACGATGCTTGCATGCGCTTCAACGAGAATATCACAACATAGCAGTTTCGCACTTGTAACGGTACAACACGCAGTATTTGGCTTGTTCATGCCGTTTTGTGTGCTTTCACAACATTTCACCTATCGCAGTTTCGTACTCGCAATAAAACAACACTATCTCGTTAGATGACGTTGTTTTTGGTAGTTTCACGACGCTACCTAGCTTAAACTAACATAACTCAACCTAACATAACCTTCGCACTTCTATCGTTAGAAAACGTTTTACTCGCTACTTTACATTGCTTTCTACAACATTACGACGGTTTCAAGCGCTTTCCCATTAGATATCACAGTTCCCAACTTGTAAAGGTGAAAAACACTGCATCTCACTAAGTGACATTGTTCAATGCGGTTTTACGACGGTTCATACCTTAACCTAACGTAACCTAACCTAACCTAACCAAACCTTACCTAACCTAACCTAACCTAACCAACCCAACCCAACCTAACCTAACCTAACCTAACCTAAACTAACCTAACCCAACCTAACCTAACCTAACCTAACCTAACCCAACCCAACCCAACCCAACCCAACCTAACCTAACCAAAGCTAACCTAACCTAACCTAACCAAACCTAACCTAACCTAACTTAACCTAACCTAACGTAACCTAACCTAACCTAACCTATTCTAACGTAACCTAACCTAACCTGACCTAACCTAACCTAACGTAACCTAACCTAACCTAACATAACCTAACGTAACCTAACCTAACCTAACGTAACCTAACCTAACCTAACCCAACCTAACCCAACCCAACCCAACCCAACAACACCCAACCCAACCTAACCTAACCTAACCTAACCTTACCTAACCTAACCAAATTATCCTTACCTAACCTAACCTAACCTAACGTAACCTAACCTAACCTAACCTAACGTAACCTAACCTAACCTAACCTAACCTAACCCAACCTAACCTAACCTAACCTAACCTAACCCAACTCAACCCAAGCTAACCTAATCTAACCTAACCTAACCTAACCTAACCAAACCTAACCTAACCTAACCTAACCTAACCTAACGACGGTTGCAAGCGCTTTCACATTAGATATCGCAGTTCCCCACTTTTAATGGTGAAAAACACTGCATCTCACTAATTGACATTGTTTAATGCGGTTTTACGACGGTTCATATCTTAACCTAACCTAACATTCGCACTTGTATCTAAAAACGCTCTATTACACTGTTTTGTTCACAATTACGATATTTGCATAACCTCACAGTTTTTCACCAACTTATTGCAGTACAGAACGCTGTATCTCGCTAAATGACATCGTTCTTTAAGGTTTCACGATACTTGCATGCGCTTTAACGAGAATATCACAATAAAGCAGTTTCGCACTTGTAACGGCACAAGACGCAGTATCTGGCTAGTTCATGCCATTTTGTGTGCTTTCCCAATATTTCACCTATCGCAGTTTCGTACTCGCAATAAAACAACACTATCTCGTTAGAAGACATCGTTTTTGGTGGCTTCACGACGCTACCTAGCTCAAACTAACCAAACCTTCGCACTTCTATCGTTAGAAAACGTTTTATTCGCTACTTTACAATGTTTTCTACAAGATTACGACGGTTTCATGCGCTTTCACATTAGATATCGCAGTTCCCGACTTTTACTGGTGAAAAACACAGCATCTCACTAAGTGACATTGTTTAATGCGGTTTTAGCGCGGTTCATATCTTAACCTAACCTAACCTTACCTAACCCAACCTAACCTAACCTAACCTAACCAAACCTTAGCTAACATCCCTAACCTAACCTAACCTAACCTAACCTAACGTAACCTAACCTAACCTAACCTAACCTAACGACGTTTCCAAGCGCTTTCACTTTAGATATCGCAGTTCCCGACTTGTAATGGTGAAAAACACTGCATCTCACTAAGTGACATTGTTTAATGCGGTTTTACGACGGTTCATATCTTAACCTAACCTAACATTCGCACTTGTATTAAAAACGCTCTATTACACTGTTTCGTTCACAATTAGGATATTTCCGTAACCTCACAGTTTTTCACCAACTTATTGCAGTACAGAACGCTGTATCTCGCTAAATGACATCGTTCTTTAAGGTTTCACGATGCTTGCATGCGCTTCAACGAGAATATCACAACATAGCAGTTTCGCACTTGTAACGGTACAACACGCAGTATTTGGCTTGTTCATGCCGTTTTGTGTGCTTTCACAACATTTCACCTATCGCAGTTTCGTACTCGCAATAAAACAACACTATCTCGTTAGATGACGTTGTTTTTGGTAGTTTCACGACGCTACCTAGCTTAAACTAACATAACTCAACCTAACATAACCTTCGCACTTCTATCGTTAGAAAACGTTTTACTCGCTACTTTACATTGCTTTCTACAACATTACGACGGTTTCAAGCGCTTTCCCATTAGATATCACAGTTCCCAACTTGTAAAGGTGAAAAACACTGCATCTCACTAAGTGACATTGTTCAATGCGGTTTTACGACGGTTCATACCTTAACCTAACGTAACCTAACCTAACCTAACCTAACCTTACCTAACCTAACCTAACCTAACCAACCCAACCCAACCTAACCTAACCTAACCTAACCTAAACTAACCTAACCCAACCTAACCTAACCTAACCTAACCTAACCCAACCCAACCCAACCCAACCCAACCTAACCTAACCAAAGCTAACCTAACCTAACCTAACCAAACCTAACCTAACCTAACTTAACCTAACCTAACGTAACCTAACCTAACCTATTCTAACGTAACCTAACCTAACCTGACCTAACCTAACCTAACGTAACCTAACCTAACCTAACATAACCTAACGTAACCTAACCTAACCTAACGTAACCTAACCTAACCTAACCCAACCTAACCCAACCCAACCCAACCCAACAACACCCAACCCAACCTAACCTAACCTAACCTAACCTTACCTAACCTAACCAAATTATCCTTACCTAACCTAACCTAACCTAACGTAACCTAACCTAACCTAACCTAACGTAACCTAACCTAACCTAACCTAACCTAACCCAACCTAACCTAACCTAACCTAACCCAACTCAACCCAACCTAACCTAATCTAACCTAACCTAACCTAACCTAACCTAACCAAACCTAACCTAACCTAACCTAACCTAACCTAACGACGGTTGCAAGCGCTTTCACATTAGATATCGCAGTTCCCCACTTTTAATGGTGAAAAACACTGCATCTCACTAATTGACATTGTTTAATGCGGTTTTACGACGGTTCATATCTTAACCTAACGTAACATTCGCACTTGTATCTAAAAACGCTCTATTACACTGTTTTGTTCACAATTACGATATTTGCATAACCTCACAATTTTTCACCAACTTATTGCAGTACAGAACGCTGTATCTCGCTAAATGACATTGTTCTTTAAGGTTTCACGATGCTTGCATGCGCTTTAACGAGAATATCACATTATAGCAGTTTCGCACTTGTAACGGTACAACACGCAGTATCTGGCTTGTTCAAGCCGTTTTGTGTACTTTCACAACATTTCACCTATTGCAGTTTCGTACATGCAATAAAACAACACTATCTCGTTAGATGACGTCCTTTTTGGTGGTCTCACGACGCTACATAGCTTAAACTAACATAACTCAAGCTAACCTTCGCACTTCTATCGTTAGAAAACGTTTTACTCGCAACTTTACAATGTTTTCTACAAGATTACGACGGTTTCATGCGCTTTCACATTAGATATCGTAGTTCCCGACTTGTAATGTTGAAAAACACTACATCTCACTAAGTGACATTGTTTAATGCGGTTTTACGACGGTTGATATCTCAACCTAACCTAACATTCGCACTTGTATCTAAATACGCTCAATTACACCGTTTCGTTCACAATTACGATATTTGCTTGACCTCACAGTTTCTCACAAACTTATTAAAGTACAGAACGCTGTATCTCGCTAAATGACATCGTTCTTTAAGGTTTCACGATACTTGCATGCGCTTTAACGAGAATATCACAATAAAGCAGTTTCGCACTTGTAACGACACAAGACGCAGTATCTGGCTAGTTCATGCCATTTTGTGTGCTTTCCCAATATTTCACCTATCGCAGTTTCGTACTCTCAATAAAACAACACTATCTCGTTAGATGACATCGTTTTTGGTGGCTTCACGACGCTACCTAGCTCAAACTAACCGAACCTTCGCACTTCTATCGTTAGAAAACGTTTTATTCGCTACTTTACAATGTTTTCTACAAGATTACGACGGTTTCATGCGCTTTCACATTAGATATCGCAGTTCCCGACTTGTAATGGTGAAAAACACAGCATCTCACTAAGTGACATTGTTTAATGCGGTTTTAGCGCGGTTCATATCTTAACCTAACCTAACCTTACCTAACCCAACCTAACCTAACCTAACCTAACCAAACCTTACCTAACATCCCTAACCTAACCTAACCTAACCTAACCTAACCAAACCTAACCTAACCTAACCTAACGTAACCTAACCTAACCTAACCTAACTTAACCTAATGACGTTTGCAAGCGCTTTCACATTAGATATCGCAGTTCCCGACTTGTAATGGTGAAAAACACTGCATCTCACTAAGTGACATTGTTTAATGCGGTTTTACGACGGTTCATATCTTAACCTAACCTAACATTCGCACTTGCATTAAAAAACGCTCTATTACACTGTTTCGTTCACAATTAGGATATTTGCATAACCTCACAGTTTTTCACCAACTTATTGCAGTACAGAACGCTGTATCTCGCTAAATGACATCGTTCTATAAGGTTTCACGATGCTTGCATGCGCTTTAACGAGAATATCACAACATAGCAGTTTCGCACTTGTAACGGTACAACACGCAGTATTTGGCTTGTTCATGCCGTTTTGTATGCTTTCACAACATTTCACCTATCGCAGTTTCGTACTCGCAATAAAACAACACTATCTCGTTAGATGACGTTGTTTTTGGTAGTTTCACGACGCTACCTAGCTTAAACTAACATAACTCAACCTAACATAACCTTCGCACTTCTATCGTTAGAAAACGTTTTACTCGCTACTTTACATTGCTTTCTACAACATTACGACGGTTTCATGCGCTTTCACTTTAGATATCGTAGTTCCCGACTTGTAATGTTGAAAAACACTACATCTCACTAAGTGACATTGTTTAATGCGGTTTTACGACGGTTGATATCTCAACCTAACCTAACATTCGCACTTGTATCTAAATACGCTCAATTACACTGTTTCGTTCACAATTACGATATTTGCTTGACCTCACAGTTTCTCACAAACTTATTAAAGTACAGAACGCTGTATCTCGCTAAATGACATCGTTCTTTAAGGTTTCACGATACTTGCATGCGCTTTAACGAGAATATCACAATAAAGCAGTTTCGCACTTGTAACGACACAAGACGCAGTATCTGGCTAGTTCATGCCATTTTGTGTGCTTTCCCAATATTTCACCTATCGCAGTTTCGTACTCGCAATAAAACAACACTATCTCGTTAGATGACATCGTTTTTGGTGGCTTCACGACGCTACCTAGCTCAAACTAACCGAACCTTCGCACTTCTATCGTTAGAAAACGTTTTATTCGCTACTTTACAATGTTTTCTACAAGATTACGACGGTTTCATGCGCTTTCACATTAGATATCGCAGTTCCCGACTTGTAATGGTGAAAAACACAGCATCTCACTAAGTGACATTGTTTAATGCGGTTTTAGCGCGGTTCATATCTTAACCTAACCTAACCTTACCTAACCCAACCTAACCTAACCTAACCTAACCAAACCTTACCTAACATCCCTAACCTAACCTAACCTAACCTAACCAAACCTAACCTAACCTAACCTAACGTAACGTAACCTAACCTAACCTAACCTAACTTAACCTAATGACGTTTGCAAGCGCTTTCACATTAGATATCGCAGTTCCCGACTTGTAATGGTGAAAAACACTGCATCTCACTAAGTGACATTGTTTAATGCGGTTTTACGACGGTTCATATCTTAACCTAACCTAACATTCGCACTTGCATTAAAAAACGCTCTATTACACTGTTTCGTTCACAATTAGGATATTTGCATAACCTCACAGTTTTTCACCAACTTATTGCAGTACAGAACGCTGTATCTCGCTAAATGACATCGTTCTTTAAGGTTTCACGATGCTTGCATGCGCTTTAACGAGAATATCACAACATAGCAGTTTCGCACTTGTAACGGTACAACACGCAGTATTTGGCTTGTTCATGCCGTTTTGTATGCTTTCACAACATTTCACCTATCGCAGTTTCGTACTCGCAATAAAACAACACTATCTCGTTAGATGACGTTGTTTTTGGTAGTTTCACGACGCTACCTAGCTTAAACTAACATAACTCAACCTAACATAACCTTCGCACTTCTATCGTTAGAAAACGTTTTACTCGCTACTTTACATTGCTTTCTACAACATTACGACGGTTTCATGCGCTTTCACATTAGATATCGTAGTTCCCGACTTGTAATGTTGAAAAACACTACATCTCACTAAGTGACATTGTTTAATGCGGTTTTACGACGGTTCATACCTTAACCTAACGTAACCTAACCTAACCTAACCTTACCAAACCTAACCTAACCTAACCTAACCCAACCCAACCCAACCTAACCTAACCTAACCTAACCTAAACTAACCTAACCCAACCTAACCTAACCTAACCTAACCTAACCCAACCCAACCCAACCCAACCTAACCTAACCTAAGCTAACCTAACCAAACCTAACCAAACCTAACCTAACCTAACTTAACCTAACCTAACGTAACCTAACCTAACCTAACCTATTCTAACGTAACCTAACCTTACCTGACCTAACCTATCCTAACGTAACCTAACCTAACCTAACATAACCTAACGTAACCTAACCTAACCTAACCTAACGTAACCTAACCTAACCTAACCCAACCTAACCCAACCCAACCCAACCCAACAACACCCAACCCAACAACACCCAACCCAACCTAACCTAACCTAACCTTACCTAACCTAACCAAATTATCCTTACCTAACCTAACCTAACCTAACGTAACCTAACCTAACCTAACCTAACATAACCTACCCTAACCTAACGTAACCTAACCTAACCTAACCTAACCTAACCCAACCTAACCTAACCTAACCTAACCTAACCCAACTCAACCCAACCTAACCTAATCTAACCTAACCTAACCTAACCTAACAAAACCTAACCTAACCTAACCTAACGACAGTTGCAAGCGCTTTCACATTAGATATCGCAGTTCCCGACTTTTAATGGTGAAAAACACTGCATCTCACTAATTGACATTGTTTAATGCGGTTTTACGACGGTTCATATCTTAACCTAACCTAACATTCGCACTTGTATCTAAAAACGCTTTATTACACTGTTTTGTTCACAATTACGATATTTGCATAACCTCACAGTTTTTCACCAACTTATTGCAGTACAGAACGTTGTATCTCGCTAAATGACATATTTCTTTAAGGTTTCACGATGCTTGCATGCGCTTTAACGAGAATATCACAATATAGCAGTTTCGCACTTGTAACGGTAGAACACGCAGTATTTGGCTTGTTCATGCCGTTTTGTGTGCTTTCACAACATTTCACCTATCGCAGTTTAATACTCGCTATAAAACAACACTATCTCGTTAGATGACGTCGTTTTTGGTAGTTTCACGACGCTACCTAGCTTAAACTAACCTAACCTAACCTAACCTTCGCACTTCTATCGTTAGAAAACGTTTTACTCGCAACTTTACAATGTTTTCTACAAGATGACGATGGTTTCATGCGCTTTCACATTAGATATCGTAGTTCCCGACTTGTAATGTTGAAAAACACTACATCTCACTAAGTGACATTGTTTAATGCGGTTTTACGACGGTTGATATGTCAACCTAACCTAACATTCGCACTTGTATCTAAAGACGCTCAATTACACTGTTTCGTTCACAATTACGATATTTGCTTGACCTCACAGTTTCTCACCAACTTATTACAGTACAGAACGCTGTATCTCGCTAAATGACATCGTTCTTTAAGGTTTCACGATACTTGCATGCGCTTTACTGAGAATGTCAAAACATAGCAGTTTCGCACTTGTAACGGTACAACACGCAGTATTTGGCTTGTTCATGCCGTTTTGTGTGCTTTCACAACATTTCACCTATCGCAGTTTCGTACTCGCAATAAAACAACACTATCTCGTTAGATGACGTTGTTTTTGGTAGTTTCACGACGCTACCTAGCTTAAACTAACATAACTCAACCTAACATAACCTTCGCACTTCTATCGTTAGAAAACGTTTTACTCGCTACTTTACATTGCTTTCTACAACATTACGACGGTTTCAAGCGCTTTCACATTAGATATCACAGTTCCCAACTTGTAAAGGTGAAAAACACTGCATCTCACTAAGTGACATTGTTTAATGCGGTTTTACGACGGTTCATACCTTAACCTAACGTAACCTAACCTAACCTAACCCAACCTAACCTAACATAACCTAACCTAACCTAACCTAACCTAACCTAACCTAACCAAACCTAACCTAACGTAACCTAACCTAACCTAACCTAACCTAACCTAACGACGTTTGCAAGCGCTTTCACATTAGATATCGCAGTTCCCGACTTGTAATGGTGAAAAACACTGCATCTCACTAAGTGACATTGTTTAGTGCGGTTTTACGACGGTTCATATCTTAACCTAACCTAACATTCGTACTTGTATTGAAAAACGCTCTATTACACTGTTTCGTTCACAATTACGATATTTGCATAACCTCACAGTTTTTCACCAACTTATTGCAGTACAGAACGCTGTATCTCGCTAAATGACATTGTTCTTTAAGGTTTCACGATGCTTGCATGCGCTTTAACGAGAATATCACAATATAGCAGTTTCGCACTTGTAACGGTAGAACACGCAGTATTTGGCTTGTTCATGCCGTTTTGTGTACTTTCCCAACATTTCACCTATTGCAGTTTCGTACATGCAATAAAACAACACTATCTCGTTAGATGACGTCCTTTTTGGTGGTCTCACGACGCTACATAGCTTAAACTAACTCAAGCTAACCTTCGCACTTCTATCGTTAGAAAACGTTTTACTCGCAACTTTACAATGTTTTCTACAATATTACGACGGTTTCATGCGCTTTCACATTAGATATCGTAGTTCCCGACTTGTAATGTTGAAAAACACTACATCTCACTAAGTGACATTGTTTAATGCGGTTTTACGATGGTTGATATGTCAACCTAGCCTAACATTCGTACTTGTATTGAAAAACGCTCTATTACACTGTTTCGTTCACAATTACGATATTTGCATAACCTCACAGTTTTTCACCAACTTATTGCAGTACAGAACGCTGTATCTCGCTAAATGACATCGTTCTTTAAGGTTTCACGATGCTTGCATGCGCTTTAACGAGAATATCACATTATAGCAGTTTCGCACTTGTAACGGTACAACACGCAGTATCTGGCTTGTTCAAGCCGTTTTGTGTACTTTCACAACATTTTACCTATTGCAGTTTCGTACATGCAATAAAACAACACTATCTCGTTAGATGACGTCCTTTTTGGTGCTCTCACGACGCTACATAGCTTAAACTAACATAACTCAAGCTAACCTTCGCACTTCTATCGTTAGAAAACGTTTTACTCGCAACTTTACAATGTTTTCTACAAGATTACGACGGTTTCATGCGCTTTCACATTAGATATCGTAGTTCCCGACTTGTAATGTTGAAAAACACTACATCTCACTAAGTGACATTGTTTAATGCGGTTTTACGACGGTTGATATCTCAACCTAACCTAACATTCGCACTTGTATCTAAATACGCTCAATTACACTGTTTCGTTCACAATTACGATATTTGCTTGACCTCACAGTTTCTCACCAACTTATTACAGTACAGAACGCTGTATCTCGCTAAATGACATCGTTCTTTAAGGTTTGACGATACTTGCATGCGCTTTAACGAGAATATCACAATAAAGCAGTTTCGCACTTGTAACGGTACAACACGCAGTATTTGGCTTGTTCATGCCGTTTTGTGTGCTTTCACAACATTTCACCTATCGCAGTTTCGTACTCGCAATAAAACAACACTATCTCGTTAGATGACGTTGTTTTTGGTAGTTTCACGACGCTACCTAGCTTAAACTAACATAACTCAACCTAACATAACCTTCGCACTTCTATCGTTAGAAAACGTTTTACTCGCTACTTTACATTGCTTTCTACAACATTACGACGGTTTCAAGCGCTTTCACATTAGATATCACAGTTCCCAACTTGTAAAGGTGAAAAACACTGCATCTCACTAGGTGACATTGTTTAATGCGGTTTTACGACGGTTCATACCTTAACCTAACGTAACCTAACCTAACCTAACCTTACCAAACCTAACCTAACCTAACCTAACCCAACCCAACCCAACCTAACCTAACCTAACCTAACCTAAACTAACCTAACCCAACCTAACCTAACCTAACCTAACCTAACCCAACCCAACCCAACCCAACCTAACCTAACCTAAGCTAACCAAACCAAACCTAACCAAACCTAACCTAACCTAACTTAACCTAACCTAACGTAACCTAACCTAACCTAACCTATTCTAACGTAACCTAACCTTACCTGACCTAACCTAACCTAACGTAACCTAACCTAACCTAACATAACCTAACGTAACCTAACCTAACCTAACCTAACCTAACGTAACCTAACCTGACCTAACCCAGCCTAACCCAACCCAACCCAACCCAACAACACCCAACCCAACAACACCCAACCCAACCTAACCTAACCTAACCTTACCTAACCTAACCAAATTATCCTTACCTAACCTAACCTAACCTAACGTAACCTAACCTAACCTAACGTAACCTAACCTAACCTAACGTAACCTAACCTAACCTAACCCAACTCAACCCAACCTAACCTAATCTAACCTAACTTAACCTAACCTAACAAAACCTAACCTAACCTAACCTAACGACGGTTGCAAGCGCTTTCACATTAGATATCGCAGTTCCCGACTTTTAATGGTGAAAAACACTGCATCTCACTAATTGACATTGTTTAATGCGGTTTTACGACGGTTCATATCTTAACCTAACCTAACATTCGCACTTGTATCTAAAAACGCTTTATTACACTGTTTTGTTCACAATTACGATATTTGCATAACCTCACAGTTTTTCACCAACTTATTGCAGTACAGAACGTTGTATTTCGCTAAATGACATATTTCTTTAAGGTTTCACGATGCTTGCATGCGCTTTAACGAGAATATCACAATATAGCAGTTTCGCGCTTGTAACGGTAGAACACGCAGTATTTGGCTTGTTCATGCCGTTTTGTGTGCATTCACATTTCACCTATCGCAGTTTAATACTCGCAATAAAACAACACTATCTCGTTAGATGACGTCGTTTTTGGTAGTTTCACGACGCTACCTAGCTTAAACTAACCTAACCTAACCTAACCTTCGCACTTCTATCGTTAGAAAATGTTTTACTCGCAACTTTACAATGTTTTCTACAAGATTACGACGGTTTCTTGCGCTTTCACATTAGATATCGCAGTTCCCAACATGTAAAGATGAAAAACACTGCATCTCACTAAGTGACATTGTTTCATGCGGTTTTACGACGGTTCATACCTTAACCTAACGTAACCTAACCTAACCTAACCTAACCTTACCTAACCTAACCTAACCCAACCCAACCTAACCTAACCTAACCTAAACTAACCTAACCCAACCTAACCTAACCTAACCTAACCTAACCCAACCTAACCCAACCCAACCCAACCTAACCTAACCTAAGCTAACCTAACCTAACCTAACCTAACATAACCCAACGTAACCTAACCTAACCTAACCTAACGTAACCTAACCTAACCTAACCCAACCTAACCCAACCCAACCCAACAACACCCAACCCAACCTAACCTACCTTACCTAACCTAACCAAATTATCCTTACCTAACCTAACCTAACCTAACGTAACCTAACCTAACCTAACCTAACGTAACCTAACCTAACCTAACGTAACCTAACCTAACCTAACCTAACCTAACCCAACCTAACCTAACCTAACCTAACCTAACCCAACTCAACCCAACCTAACCTAATCTAACCTAACCTAACCTAACCTAACCTAACCTAACCTAACCTAACCTAACGACGGTTGCAAGCGCTTTCACATTAGATAACGCAGTTCCCCACTTTTAATGGTGAAAAACACTGCATCTCACTAATTGACATTGTTTAATGCGGTTTTACGACGGTTCATATCTTAACCTAACCTAACATTCGCACTTGTATCTAAAAACGCTCTATTACACTGTTTTGTTCACAATTACAATATTTGCATAACCTCACAGTTTTTCACCAACTTATTGCAGTACAGAACGCTGTATCTCGCTAAATGGCATTGTTCTTTAAGGTTTCACGATGCTTGCATGCGCTTTAACGAGAATATCACAATATAGCAGTTTCGCACTTGTAACGGTAGAACACGCAGTATTTGGCTTGTTCATGCCGTTTTGTGTGCTTTCACAACATTTCACCTATCGCAGTTTAATACTCGCTATAAAACAACACTATCTCGTTAGATGACGTCGTTTTTGGTAGTTTCACGACGCTACCTAGCTTAAACTAACCTAACCTAACCTAACCTTCGCACTTCTATCGTTAGAAAACGTTTTACTCGCAACTTTACAATGTTTTCTACAAGATTACGACGGTTTCATGCGCTTTCACATTAGATATCGCAGTTCCCAACTTGTAAAGGTGAAAAACACTGCATCTCACTAAGTGACATTGTTTAATGCGGTTTTACGACAGTTCATACCTTGACCTAACGTAACCTAACCTAACCTAACCCAACCTAACCTAACATAACCTAACCTAACCTAACCTAACCAAACCTAACCTAACGTAACCTAACCTAACCTAACCTAACCTAACCTAACCTAACGACGTTTGCAAGCGCTTTCACATTAGATATCGCAGTTCCCGACTTGTAATGGTGAAAAACACTGCATCTCACTAAGTGACATTGTTTAATGCGGTTTTACGACGGTTCATATCTTAACCTAACCTAACATTCGCACTTGCATTAAAAAACGCTCTATTACACTGTTTCGTTCACAATTAGGATATTTGCATAACCTCACAGTTTTTCACCAACTTATTGCAGTACAGAACGCTGTATCTCGCTAAATGACATCGTTCTATAAGGTTTCACGATGCTTGCATGCGCTTTAACGAGAATATCACAACATAGCAGTTTCGCACTTGTAACGGTACAACACGCAGTATTTGGCTTGTTCATGCCGTTTTGTATGCTTTCACAACATTTCACCTATCGCAGTTTCGTACTCGCAATAAAACAACACTATCTCGTTAGATGACGTTGTTTTTGGTAGTTTCACGACGCTACCTAGCTTAAACTAACATAACTCAACCTAACATAACCTTCGCACTTCTATCGTTAGAAAACGTTTTACTCGCTACTTTACATTGCTTTCTACAACATTACGACGGTTTCATGCGCTTTCACTTTAGATATCGTAGTTCCCGACTTGTAATGTTGAAAAACACTACATCTCACTAAGTGACATTGTTTAATGCGGTTTTACGACGGTTGATATCTCAACCTAACCTAACATTCGCACTTGTATCTAAATACGCTCAATTACACTGTTTCGTTCACAATTACGATATTTGCTTGACCTCACAGTTTCTCACAAACTTATTAAAGTACAGAACGCTGTATCTCGCTAAATGACATCGTTCTTTAAGGTTTCACGATACTTGCATGCGCTTTAACGAGAATATCACAATAAAGCAGTTTCGCACTTGTAACGACACAAGACGCAGTATCTGGCTAGTTCATGCCATTTTGTGTGCTTTCCCAATATTTCACCTATCGCAGTTTCGTACTCGCAATAAAACAACACTATCTCGTTAGATGACATCGTTTTTGGTGGCTTCACGACGCTACCTAGCTCAAACTAACCGAACCTTCGCACTTCTATCGTTAGAAAACGTTTTATTCGCTACTTTACAATGTTTTCTACAAGATTACGACGGTTTCATGCGCTTTCACATTAGATATCGCAAATCCCGACTTGTAATGGTGAAAAACACAGCATCTCACTAAGTGACATTGTTTAATGCGGTTTTAGCGCGGTTCATATCTTAACCTAACCTAACCTTACCTAACCCAACCTAACCTAACCTAACCTAACCAAACCTTACCTAACATCCCTAACCTAACCTAACCTAACCTAACCTAACCAAACCTAACCTAACCTAACCTAACGTAACCTAACCTAACCTAACCTAACTTAACCTAATGACGTTTGCAAGCGCTTTCACATTAGATATCGCAGTTCCCGACTTGTAATGGTGAAAAACACTGCATCTCACTAAGTGACATTGTTTAATGCGGTTTTACGACGGTTCATATCTTAACCTAACCTAACATTCGCACTTGCTATAAAAAACGCTCTATTACACTGTTTCGTTCACAATTAGGATATTTGCATAACCTCACAGTTTTTCACCAACTTATTGCAGTACAGAACGCTGTATCTCGCTAAATGACATCGTTCTTTAAGGTTTCACGATGCTTGCATGCGCTTTAACGAGAATATCACAACATAGCAGTTTCGCACTTGTAACGGTACAACACGCAGTATTTGGCTTGTTCATGCCGTTTTGTATGCTTTCACAACATTTCACCTATCGCAGTTTCGTACTCGCAATAAAACAACACTATCTCGTTAGATGACGTTGTTTTTGGTAGTTTCACGACGCTACCTAGCTTAAACTAACATAACTCAACCTAACATAACCTTCGCACTTCTATCGTTAGAAAACGTTTTACTCGCTACTTTACATTGCTTTCTACAACATTACGACGGTTTCATGCGCTTTCACATTAGATATCGTAGTTCCCGACTTGTAATGTTGAAAACACTACATCTCACTAAGTGACATTGTTTAATGCGGTTTTACGACGGTTCATACCTTAACCTAACGTAACCTAACCTAACCTAACCTTACCAAACCTAACCTAACCTAACCTAACCCAACCCAACCCAACCTAACCTAACCTAACCTAACCTAAACTAACCTAACCCAACCTAACCTAACCTAACCTAACCTAACCCAACCCAACCCAACCCAACCTAACCTAACCTAAGCTAACCTAACCAAACCTAACCAAACCTAACCTAACCTAACTTAACCTAACCTAACGTAACCTAACCTAACCTAACCTATTCTAACGTAACCTAACCTTACCTGACCTAACCTATCCTAACGTAACCTAACCTAACCTAACATAACCTAACGTAACCTAACCTAACCTAACCTAACGTAACCTAACCTAACCTAACCCAACCTAACCCAACCCAACCCAACCCAACAACACCCAACCCAACAACACCCAACCCAACCTAACCTAACCTAACCTTACCTAACCTAACCAAATTATCCTTACCTAACCTAACCTAACCTAACGTAACCTAACCTAACCTAACCTAACATAACCTACCCTAACCTAACGTAACCTAACCTAACCTAACCTAACCTAACCCAACCTAACCTAACCTAACCTAACCTAACCTAACCCAACTCAACCCAACCTAACCTAATCTAACCTAACCTAACCTAACCTAACAAAACCTAACCTAACCTAACCTAACGACAGTTGCAAGCGCTTTCACATTAGATATCGCAGTTCCCGACTTTTAATGGTGAAAAACACTGCATCTCACTAATTGACATTGTTTAATGCGGTTTTACGACGGTTCATATCTTAACCTAACCTAACATTCGCACTTGTATCTAAAAACGCTTTATTACACTGTTTTGTTCACAATTACGATATTTGCATAACCTCACAGTTTTTCACCAACTTATTGCAGTACAGAACGTTGTATCTCGCTAAATGACATATTTCTTTAAGGTTTCACGATGCTTGCATGCGCTTTAACGAGAATATCACAATATAGCAGTTTCGCACTTGTAACGGTAGAACACGCAGTATTTGGCTTGTTCATGCCGTTTTGTGTGCTTTCACAACATTTCACCTATCGCAGTTTAATACTCGCTATAAAACAACACTATCTCGTTAGATGACGTCGTTTTTGGTAGTTTCACGACGCTACCTAGCTTAAACTAACCTAACCTAACCTAACCTTCGCACTTCTATCGTTAGAAAACGTTTTACTCGCAACTTTACAATGTTTTCTACAAGATTACGACGGTTTCATGCGCTTTCACATTAGATATCGTAGTTCCCGACTTGTAATGTTGAAAAACACTACATCTCACTAAGTGACATTGTTTAATGCGGTTTTACGACGGTTGATATGTCAACCTAACCTAACATTCGCACTTGTATCTAAAGACGCTCAATTACACTGTTTCGTTCACAATTACGATATTTGCTTGACCTCACAGTTTCTCACCAACTTATTACAGTACAGAACGCTGTATCTCGCTAAATGACATCGTTCTTTAAGGTTTCACGATACTTGCATGCGCTTTACCGAGAATGTCAAAACATAGCAGTTTCGCACTTGTAACGGTACAACACGCAGTATTTGGCTTGTTCATGCCGTTTTGTGTGCTTTCACAACATTTCACCTATCGCAGTTTCGTACTCGCAATAAAACAACACTATCTCGTTAGATGACGTTGTTTTTGGTAGTTTCACGACGCTACCTAGCTTAAACTAACATAACTCAACCTAACATAACCTTCGCACTTCTATCGTTAGAAAACGTTTTACTCGCTACTTTACATTGCTTTCTACAACATTACGACGGTTTCAAGCGCTTTCACATTAGATATCACAGTTCCCAACTTGTAAAGGTGAAAAACACTGCATCTCACTAAGTGACATTGTTTAATGCGGTTTTACGACGGTTCATACCTTAACCTAACGTAACCTAACCTAACCTAACCTTACCAAACCTAACCTAACCTAAGCTAACCCAACCCAACCCAACCTAACCTAACCTAACCTAACCTAAACTAACCTAACCCAACCTAACCTAACCTAACCTAACCTAACCCAACCCAACCCAACCCAACCTAACCTAACCTAAGCTAACCTAACCAAACCTAACCAAACCTAACCTAACCTAACTTAACCTAACCTAACGTAACCTAACCTAACCTAACCTATTCTAACGTAACCTAACCTTACCTGACCTAACCTAACCTAACGTAACCTAACCTAACCTAACCTAACCTAACGTAACCTAACCTAACCTAACCCAACCTAACCCAACCCAACCCAACCCAACAACACCCAACCCAACAACACCCAACCCAACCTAACCTAACCTAACCTTACCTAACCTAACCAAATTATCCTTACCTAACCTAACCTAACCTAACGTAACCTAACCTAACATACCTAACCTAACCTAACGTAACCTAACCTAACCTAACCTAACCCAACCTAACCTAACCTAACCTAACCTAACCCAACTCAACCCAACCTAACCTAATCTAACCTAACCTAACCTAACCTAACAAAACCTAACCTAACCTAACCTAACGACGGTTGCAAGCGCTTTCACATTAGATATCGCAGTTCCCGACTTTTAATGGTGAAAAACACTGCATCTCACTAATTGACATTGTTTAATGCGGTTTTACGACGGTTCACATCTTAACCTAACCTAACATTCGCACTTGTATCTAAAAACGCTTTATTACACTGTTTTGTTCACAATTACGATATTTGCATAACCTCACAGTTTTTCACCAACTTATTGCAGTACAGAACGTTGTATCTCGCTAAATGACATATTTCTTTAAGGTTTCACGATGCTTGCATGCGCTTTAACGAGAATATCACAATATAGCAGTTTCGCACTTGTAACGGTAGAACACGCAGTATTTGGCTTGTTCATGCCGTTTTGTGTGCTTTCACAACATTTCACCTATCGCAGTTTAATACTCGCTATAAAACAACACTATCTCGTTAGATGACGTCGTTTTTGGTAGTTTCACGACGCTACCTAGCTTAAACTAACCTAACCTAACCTAACCTTCGCACTTCTATCGTTAGAAAACGTTTTACTCGCAACTTTACAATGTTTTCTACAAGATTACGACGGTTTCATGCGCTTTCACATTAGATATCGCAGTTCCCGACTTGTAATGTTGAAAAACACTACATCTCACTAAGTGACATTGTTTAATGCGGTTTTACGACGGTTGATATGTCAACCTAACCTAACATTCGCATTTGTATCTAAAGACGCTCAATTACACTGTTTCGTTCACAATTACGATATTTGCTTGACCTCACAGTTTCTCACCAACTTATTACAGTACAGAACGCTGTATCTCGCTAAATGACATCGTTCTTTAAGGTTTCACGATACTTGCATGCGCTTTACCAAGAATGTCAAAACATAGCAGTTTCGCACTTGTAACGGTACAACACGCAGTATTTGGCTTGTTCATGCCGTTTTGTGTGCTTTCACAACATTTTACCTATCGCAGTTTCGTACTCGCAATAAAACAACACTATCTCGTTAGATGACGTCGTTTTTGGTGGTTTCACGACGCTACCTAGCTTAAACTAACATAACCTAACATAAGCTTCGCACTTCTATCGTTAGAAAACGTTTTACTCGCTACTTTACATTGCTTTCTACAACATTACGACGGTTTCAAGCGCTTTCACATTAGATATCGCAGTTCCCAACTTGTAAAGGTGAAAAACACTGCATCTCACTAAGTGACATTGTTTATTGCGGTTTTACGATGGTTCATACCTTAACCTAACGTAACCTAACCTAACCTAACCCAACCTAACCTAACATAACCTAACCTAACCTAACCTAACCTAACCTAACCTAACCTAACCAAACCTAACCTAACCTAACGTAACCTAACCTAACCTAACCTAACCTAACCTAACCTAACGACGTTTGCAAGCGCTTTCACATTAGATATCGCAGTTCCCGACTTGTAATGGTGAAAAACACTGCATCTCACTAAGTGACATTGTTTAGTGCGGTTTTACGACGGTTCATATCTTAACCTAACCTAACATTCGTACTTGTATTGAAAAACGCTCTATTACACTGTTTCGTTCACAATTACGATATTTGCATAACCTCACAGTTTTTCACCAACTTATTGCAGTACAGAACGCTGTATCTCGCTAAATGACATTGTTCTTTAAGGTTTCACGATGCTTGCATGCGCTTTAACGAGAATATCACAATATAGCAGTTTCGCACTTGTAACGGTAGAACACGCAGTATTTGGCTTGTTCATGCCGTTTTGTGTACTTTCCCAACATTTCACCTATTGCAGTTTCGTACATGCAATAAAACAACACTATCTCGTTAGATGACGTCCTTTTTGGTGGTCTCACGACGCTACATAGCTTAAACTAAAATAACTCAAGCTAACCTTCGCACTTCTATCGTTAGAAAACGTTTTACTCGCAACTTTACAATGTTTTCTACAATATTACGACGGTTTCATGCGCTTTCACATTAGATATCGTAGTTCCCGACTTGTAATGTTGAAAAACACTACATCTCACTAAGTGACATTGTTTAATGCGGTTTTACGATGGTTGATATGTCAACCTAACCTAACATTCGTACTTGTATTGAAAAACGCTCTATTACACTGTTTCGTTCACAATTACGATATTTGCATAACCTCACAGTTTTTCACCAACTTATTGCAGTACAGAACGCTGTATCTCGCTAAATGACATCGTTCTTTAAGGTTTCACGATGCTTGCATGCGCTTTAACGAGAATATCACATTATAGCAGTTTCGCACTTGTAACGGTACAACACGCAGTATCTGGCTTGTTCAAGCCGTTTTGTGTACTTTCACAACATTTTACCTATTGCAGTTTCGTACATGCAATAAAACAACACTATCTCGTTAGATGACGTCCTTTTTGGTGCTCTCACGACGCTACATAGCTTAAACTAACATAACTCAAGCTAACCTTCGCACTTCTATCGTTAGAAAACGTTTTACTCGCAACTTTACAATGTTTTCTACAAGATTACGACGGTTTCATGCGCTTTCACATTAGATATCGTAGTTCCCGACTTGTAATGTTGAAAAACACTACATCTCACTAAGTGACATTGTTTAATGCGGTTTTACGACGGTTGATATCTCAACCTAACCTAACATTCGCACTTGTATCTAAATACGCTCAATTACACTGTTTCGTTCACATTTACGATATTTGCTTGACCTCACAGTTTCTCACCAACTTATTACAGTACAGAACGCTGTATCTCGCTAAATGACATCGTTCTTTAAGGTTTGACGATACTTGCATGCGCTTTAACGAGAATATCACAATAAAGCAGTTTCGCACTTGTAACGGTACAACACGCAGTATTTGGCTTGTTCATGCCGTTTTGTGTGCTTTCACAACATTTCACCTATCGCAGTTTCGTACTCGCAATAAAACAACACTATCTCGTTAGATGACGTTGTTTTTGGTAGTTTCACGACGCTACCTAGCTTAAACTAACATAACTCAACCTAACATAACCTTCGCACTTCTATCGTTAGAAAACGTTTTACTCGCTACTTTACATTGCTTTCTACAACATTACGACGGTTTCAAGCGCTTTCACATTAGATATCACAGTTCCCAACTTGTAAAGGTGAAAAACACTGCATCTCACTAGGTGACATTGTTTAATGCGGTTTTACGACGGTTCATACCTTAACCTAACGTAACCTAACCTAACCTAACCTTACCAAACCTAACCTAACCTAACCTAACCCAACCCAACCCAACCTAACCTAACCTAACCTAACCTAAACTAACCTAACCCAACCTAACCTAACCTAACCTAACCTAACCCAACCCAACCCAACCCAACCTAACCTAACCTAAGCTAACCAAACCAAACCTAACCAAACCTAACCTAACCTAACTTAACCTAACCTAACGTAACCTAACCTAACCTAACCTATTCTAACGTAACCTAACCTTACCTGACCTAACCTAACCTAACGTAACCTAACCTAACCTAACATAACCTAACGTAACCTAACCTAACCTAACCTAACGTAACCTAACCTGACCTAACCCAGCCTAACCCAACCCAACCCAACCCAACAACACCCAACCCAACAACACCCAACCCAACCTAACCTAACCTAACCTTACCTAACCTAACCAAATTATCCTTACCTAACCTAACCTAACCTAACGTAACCTAACCTAACCTAACGTAACCTAACCTAACCTAACGTAACCTAACCTAACCTAACCCAACTCAACCCAACCTAACCTAATCTAACCTAACTTAACCTAACCTAACAAAACCTAACCTAACCTAACCTAACGACGGTTGCAAGCGCTTTCACATTAGATATCGCAGTTCCCGACTTTTAATGGTGAAAAACACTGCATCTCACTAATTGACATTGTTTAATGCGGTTTTACGACGGTTCATATCTTAACCTAACCTAACATTCGCACTTGTATCTAAAAACGCTTTATTACACTGTTTTGTTCACAATTACGATATTTGCATAACCTCACAGTTTTTCACCAACTTATTGCAGTACAGAACGTTGTATTTCGCTAAATGACATATTTCTTTAAGGTTTCACGATGCTTGCATGCGCTTTAACGAGAATATCACAATATAGCAGTTTCGCGCTTGTAACGGTAGAACACGCAGTATTTGGCTTGTTCATGCCGTTTTGTGTGCATTCACATTTCACCTATCGCAGTTTAATACTCGCAATAAAACAACACTATCTCGTTAGATGACGTCGTTTTTGGTAGTTTCACGACGCTACCTAGCTTAAACTAACCTAACCTAACCTAACCTTCGCACTTCTATCGTTAGAAAATGTTTTACTCGCAACTTTACAATGTTTTCTACAAGATTACGACGGTTTCTTGCGCTTTCACATTAGATATCGCAGTTCCCAACATGTAAAGATGAAAAACACTGCATCTCACTAAGTGACATTGTTTCATGCGGTTTTACGACGGTTCATACCTTAACCTAACGTAACCTAACCTAACCTAACCTAACCTTACCTAACCTAACCTAACCCAACCCAACCCAACCTAACCTAACCTAACCTAAACTAACCTAACCCAACCTAACCTAACCTAACCTAACCTAACCCAACCTAACCCAACCCAACCCAACCTAACCTAACCTAAGCTAACCTAACCTAACCTAACCAAACCTAACCTAACCTAACTTAACCTAACCTAACGTAACCTAACCTAACCTAACCTATTCTAACGTAACCTAACCTTACCTGACCTAACCTAACCTAACGTAACCTAACCTAACCTAACATAACCCAACGTAACCTAACCTAACCTAACCTAACGTAACCTAACCTAACCTAACCCAACCTAACCCAACCCAACCCAACAACACCCAACCCAACCTAACCTACCTTACCTAACCTAACCAAATTATCCTTACCTAACCTAACCTAACCTAACGTAACCTAACCTAACCTAACCTAACGTAACCTAACCTAACCTAACGTAACCTAACCTAACCTAACCTAACCTAACCCAACCTAACCTAACCTAACCTAACCTAACCCAACTCAACCCAACCTAACCTAATCTAACCTAACCTAACCTAACCTAACCTAACCTAACCTAACGACGGTTGCAAGCGCTTTCACATTAGATAACGCAGTTCCCCACTTTTAATGGTGAAAAACACTGCATCTCACTAATTGACATTGTTTAATGCGGTTTTACGACGGTTCATATCTTAACCTAACCTAACATTCGCACTTGTATCTAAAACGCTCTATTACACTGTTTTGTTCACAATTACAATATTTGCATAACCTCACAGTTTTTCACCAACTTATTGCAGTACAGAACGCTGTATCTCGCTAAATGGCATTGTTCTTTAAGGTTTCACGATGCTTGCATGCGCTTTAACGAGAATATCACAATATAGCAGTTTCGCACTTGTAACGGTAGAACACGCAGTATTTGGCTTGTTCATGCCGTTTTGTGTGCTTTCACAACATTTCACCTATCGCAGTTTAATACTCGCTATAAAACAACACTATCTCGTTAGATGACGTCGTTTTTGGTAGTTTCACGACGCTACCTAGCTTAAACTAACCTAACCTAACCTAACCTTCGCACTTCTATCGTTAGAAAACGTTTTACTCGCAACTTTACAATGTTTTCTACAAGATTACGACGGTTTCATGCGCATTCACATTAGATATCGCAGTTCCCAACTTGTAAAGGTGAAAAACACTGCATCTCACTAAGTGACATTGTTTAATGCGGTTTTACGACGGTTCATACCTTGACCTAACGTAACCTAACCTAACCTAACCCAACCTAACCTAACATAACCTAACCTAACCTAACCTAACCAAACCTAACCTAACGTAACCTAACCTAACCTAACCTAACCTAACCTAACCTAACGACGTTTGCAAGCGCTTTCACATTAGATATCGCAGTTCCCGACTTGTAATGGTGAAAAACACTGCATCTCACTAAGTGACATTGTTTAATGCGGTTTTACGACGGTTCATATCTTAACCTAACCTAACATTCGTACTTGTATTGAAAAACGCTCTATTACACTGTTTTGTTCACAATTACGATATTTGCATAACCTCACAGTTTTTCACCAACTTATTGCAGTACAGAACGCTGTATCTCGCTAAATGGCATTGTTCTTTAAAGTTTCACGATGCTTGCATGCGCTTTAACGAGAATATCACAATATAGCAGTTTCGCACTTGTAAGGGTAGAACACGCAGTATTTGGCTTGTTCATGCCGTTTTGTGTGCTTTCACAACATTTCACCTATCGCAGTTTAATACTCGCTATAAAACAACACTATCTCGTTAGATGACGTCGTTTTTGGTAGTTTCACGACGCTACCTAGCTTAAACTAACCTAACCTAACCTAACCTTCGCACTTCTATCGTTAGAAAACGTTTTACTCGCAACGTTACAATGTTTTATACAAGATTAAGACGGTTTCATGCGCTTTCACATTAGATATCGTAGTTCCCGACTTGTAATGTTGAAAAACACTACATCTCACTAAGTGACATTGTTTAATGCGGTTTTACGACGGTTGATATATCAACCTAACCTAACATTCGCACTTGTATCTAAAGACGCTCAATTACACTGTTTCGTTCACAATTACGATATTTGCTTGACCTCACCGTTTCTCACCAACTTATTACAGTACAGAACGCTGTATCTCGCTAAATGACATCGTTCTTTAAGGTTTCACGATACTTGCATGCGCTTTACCGAGAATATCACAATATAGCAGTTTCGCACTTGTAACGGTAGAACACGCAGTATTTGGCTTGTTCATGCCGTTTTGTGTGCTTTCACAACATTTCACCTATCGCAGTTTAATACTCGCTATAAAACAACACTATCTCGTTAGATGACGTCGTTTTTGGTGGTTTCACGACGCTACGTAGCTTAAACTAACATAACTCAACCTAACTAAACCTTCGCACTTCTATCGTTAGAAAACGTTTTACTCGCTACTTTACATTGCTTTCTACAACATTACGACAGTTTCAAGCGCTTTCACATTAGATATCGCAGTTCCCAACTTGTAAAGGTGAAAAACACTGAATCTCACTAAGTGACATTGTTTAATGCGGTTTTACGACGGTTCATACCTTGACCTAACGTAACCTAACCTAACCTAACCCAACCTAACCTAACATAACCTAACCTAACCTAACCTAACCTAACCTAACCAAACCTAACCTAACGTAACCTAACCTAACCTAACCTAACCTAACGACGTTTGCAAGCGCTTTCACATTAGATATCGCAGTTCCCGACTTGTAATGGTGAAAAACACTGCATCTCACTAAGTGACATTGTTTAATGCGGTTTTACGACGGTTCATATCTTAACCTAACCTAACATTCGTACTTGTATTGAAAAACGCTCTATTACACTGTTTCGTTCACAATTACGATATTTGCTTGACCTCACAGTTTCTCACCAACTTATTACAGTACAGAACGCTGTATCTCGCTAAATGACATCGTTCTTTTAGGTTTCACGATACTTGCATGCGCTTTACCGAGAATGTCACAACATAGCAGTTTCGCACTTGTAACGGTACAACACGCAGTATTTGGCTTGTTCATGCCGTTTTGTGTGCTTTCACAACATTTTACCTATCGCAGTTTCGTACTCGCAATAAAACAACACTATCTCGTTAGATGACGTTCTTTTTGGTGGTCTCACGACACTACATAGCTTAAACTAACATAACTCAAGCTAACCCTCGCACTTCTATCGTTAGAAAACGTTTTACTCGCAACTTTACAATGTTTTCTACAAGATTACGACGGTTTCCTGCGCTTTCACATTAGATATCGTAGTTCCCGACTTGTAATGTTGAAAAACACTACATCTCACTAAGTGACATTGTTTAATGCGGTTTTACGACGGTTCATATCTTAACCTAACCTAACATTCGCACTTGTATTAAAAACGCTCTATTACACTGTTTCGTTCAAAATTAGGATATTTGCATAACCTCACAGTTTTTCACCAACTTATTGCAGTACAGAACGCTGTATCTCGCTAGATGACATCGTTCTTTAAGGTTTCACGATGCTTGCATGCGCTTCAACGAGAATATCACAACATAGCAGTTTCGCACTTGTAACGGTACAACACGCAGTATTTGGCTTGTTCATGCCGTTTTGTGTGCTTTCACAACATTTCACCTATCGCAGTTTCGTACTCGCAATAAAACAACACTATCTCATTAGATGACGTTGTTTTTGGTAGTTTCACGACGCTACCTAGCTTAAACTAACATAACTCAACCTAACATAACCTTCGCACTTCTATCGTTAGAAAACGTTTTACTCGCTACTTTACATTGCTTTCTACAACATTACGACGGTTTCAAGCGCTTTCACATTAGATATCACAGTTCCCAACTTGTAAAGGTGAAAAACACTGCATCTCACTAAGTGACATTGTTTAATGCGGTTTTACGACGGTTCATACCTTAACCTAACGTAACCTAACCTAACCTAACCTAACCTTACCTAACCTAACCTAACCTAACCTAACCAACCCAACCCAACCTAACCTAACCTAACCTAACCTAAACTAACCTAACCCAACCTAACCTAACCTAACCTAACCTAACCCAACCTAACCCAAGCCAACCCAACCTAACCTAACCAAAGCTAACCTAACCTAACCTAACCAAACCTAACCTAACCTAACTTAACCTAACCTAACGTAACCTAACCTAACCTAACCTATTCTAACGTAACCTAACCTAACCTGACCTAACCTAACCTAACGTAACCTAACCTAACCTAACATAACCTAACGTAACCTAACCTAACCTAACGTAACCTAACCTAACCGAACCCAACCTAACCCAACCCAACCCAACCCAACAACACCCAACCCAACCTAACCTAACCTAACCTAACCTTACCTAACCTAACCAAATTATCCTTACCTAACCTAACCTAACCTAACGTAACCTAACCTAACCTAACCTAACGTAACCTAACCTAACCTAACCTAACCTAACCCAACCTAACCTAACCTAACCTAACCTAACCCAACTCAACCCAACCTAACCTAATCTAACCTAACCTAACCTAACCAAACCTAACCTAACCTAACCTAACCTAACCTAACCTAACGACGGTTGCAAGCGCTTTCACATTAGATATCGCAGTTCCCCACTTTTAATGGTGAAAAACACTGCATCTCACTAATTGACATTGTTTAATGCGGTTTTACGACGGTTCATATCTTAACCTAACCTAACATTCGCACTTGTATCTAAAAACGCTCTATTACACTGTTTTGTTCACAATTACGATATTTGCATAACCTCACAGTTTTTCACCAACTTATTGCAGTACAGAACGCTGTATCTCGCTAAATGACATTGTTCTTTAAGGTTTCACGATCCTTGCATGCGCTTTAACGAGAATATCACAATATAGCAGTTTCGCACTTGTAACGGTAGAACACGCAGTATTTGGCTTGTTCATGCCGTTTTGTGTGCTTTCACAACATTTCACCTATCGCAGTTTAATACTCGCTATAAAACAACACTATCTCTTAGATGACGTCGTTTTTGGTAGTTTCACGACGCTACCTAGCTTAAACTAACCTAACCTAACCTAACCTTCGCACTTCTATCGTTAGAAAACGTTTTACTCGCTACTTTACATTCCTTTCTACAACATTACGACGGTTTCAAGCGCTTTCACATTAGATATCGCAGTTCCCAACTTGTAAAGGTGAAAAACACTGCATCTCACTAAGTGACATTGTTTAATGCGGTTTTACGACGGTTCATACCTTAACCTAACGTAACCTAACCTAACCTAACCCAACCTAACCTAACATAACCTAACCTAACCTAACCTAACCTAACCTAACGACGTTTGCAAGCGCTTTCACATTAGATATCGCAGTTCCCGACTTGTAATGGTGAAAAACACTGCATCTCACTAAGTGACATTGTTTAATGCGGTTTTACGACGGTTCATATCTTAACCTAACCTAACATTCGTACTTGTATTGAAAAACGCTCTATTACACTGTTTCGTTCACAATTACGATATTTGCATAACCTCACAGTTTTTCACCAACTTATTGCAGTACAGAACGCTGTATCTCGCTAAATGACATCGTTCTTTAAGGTTTCACGATGCTTGCATGCGCTTTAACGAGAATATCACATTATAGCAGTTTCGCACTTGTAACGGTACAACACGCAGTATCTGGCTTGTTCAAGCCGTTTTGTGTAATTTCACAACATTTCACCTATTGCAGTTTCGTACATGCAATAAAACAACACTATCTCGTTAGATGACGTCCTTTTTGGTGGTCTCACGACGCTACATAGCTTAAAATAACATAACTCAAGCTAACCTTCGCACTTCTATCGTTAGAAAACGTTTTACTCGCAACTTTACAATGTTTTCTACAAGATTACGACGGTTTCATGCGCTTTCACATTAGATATCGTAGTTCCCGACTTGTAATGTTGAAAAACACTACATCTCACTAAGTGACATTGTTTAATGCGGTTTTACGACGGTTGATATATCAACCTAACCTAACATTCGTACTTGTATCTAAAGACGCTCAATTACACTGTTTCGTTCACAATTACGATATTTGCTTGACCTCACAGTTTCTCACCAACTTATTACAGTACAGAACGCTGTATCTCGCTAAATGACATCGTTCTTTAAGGTTTCACGATACTTGCATGCGCTTTAACGAGAATATCACAATAAAGCAGTTTCGCACTCGTAACGGCACAAGACGCAGTATCTGGCTAGTTCATGCCATTTTGTGTGCTTTCCCAATATTTCACCTATCGCAGTTTCGTACTCGCAATAAAACAACACTATCTCGTTAGATGACATCGTTTTTGGTAGTTTCGCGACGCTACCTAGCTTTAACTAACATAACTCAAACTAACCGAACCTTCGCACTTCTATCGTTAGAAAACGTTTTATTCGCTACTTTACAATGTTTTCTACAAGATTACGACGGTTTCATGCGCTTTCACATTAGATATCGCAGTTCCCGACTTGTAATGGTGAAAAACACAGCATCTCACTAAGTGACATTGTTTAATGCAGTTTTAGCGCGGTTCATATCTTAACCTAACCTAACCTTACCTAACCCAACCTAACCTAACCTAACCTAACCAAACCTTACCTAACATCCCTAACCTAACCTAACCTAACCTAACCTAACCAAACCTAACCTAACCTAACCTAACGTAACCTATCCTAACCTAACCTAACCTAACGACGTTTGCAAGCGCTTTCACATTAGATATCGCAGTTCCCGACTTGTAATGGTGAAAAACACTGCATCTCACTAAGTGACATTGTTTAATGCGGTTTTACGACGGTTCATATCTTAACCTAACCTAACATTCGCACTTGCATTAAAAAACGCTCTATTACACTGTTTCGTTCACAATTAGGATATTTGCATAACCTCACAGTTTTTCACCAACTTATTGCAGTACAGAACGCTGTATCTCGCTAAATGACATCGTTCTTTAAGGTTTCACGATGCTTGCATGCGCTTTAACGAGAATATCACAACATAGCAGTTTCGCACTTGTAACGGTACAACACGCAGTATTTGGCTTGTTCATGCCGTTTTGTGTGCTTTCACAACATTTCACCTATCGCAGTTTCGTACTCGCAATAAAACAACACTATCTCGTTAGATGACGTTGTTTTTGGTAGTTTCACGACGCTACCTAGCTTAAACTAACATAACTCAACCTAACATAACCTTCGCACTTCTATCGTTAGAAAACGTTTTACTCGCTACTTTACATTGCTTTCTACAACATTACGACGGTTTCAAGCGCTTTCACATTAGATATCACAGTTCCCAACTTGTAAAGGTGAAAAACACTGCATCTCACTAATTGACATTGTTTAATGCGGTTTTACGACGGTTCATACCTTAACCTAACGTAACCTAAGCTAACCTAACCTTACCTAACCTAACCCAACCCAACCCAACCTAACCTAACCTAACCTAACCTAAACTAACCTAACCCAACCTAACCTAACCTAACCTAACCTAACCTAACCTAACCCAACCCAACCCAACCCAACCTAACCTAACCTAAGCTAACCTAACCAAACCTAACCTAACCTAACTTAACCTAACCTAACGTAACCTAACCTAACCTAACTTATTCTAACGTAACCTAACCTTACCTGACCTAACCTAACCTAACGTAACCTAACCTAACCTAACATGACCTAACGTAACCTAACCTAACCTAACCTAACGTAACCTAACCTAACCTAACCCAACCTAACCCAACCCAACCCAACCCAACAACACCCAACCCAACAACACCCAACCCAACCTAACCTAACCTAACCTTACCTAACCTAACCAAATTATCCTTACCTAACCTAACCTAACCTAACGTAACCTAACCTAACCTAACCTAACGTAACCTAACCTAACCTAACGTAACCTAACCTAACCTAACCTAACCTAACCCAACCTAACCTAACCTAACCTAACCTAACCTAACCCAACTCAACCCAACCTAACCTAATCTAACCTAACCTAACCTAACCTAACCTAACAAAACCTAACCTAACCTAACCTAACGACGTTTGCAAGCGCTTTCACATTAGATATCGCAGTTCCCGACTTGTTGTGGTGAAAAACACTGCATCTCACTAAGTGGCATTGTTTAATGCGGTTTTACGACGGTTCATACCTTAACCTAACCTAACATTCGTACTTGTATTGAAAAACGCTCTATTACACTGTTTCGTTCACAATTACGATATTTGCATAACCTCAACGTTGTGCACCAACTTATTGCAGTACAGAACGCTGTATCTCGCTAAATGACATTGTTCTTTAAGGTTTCACGATGCTTGCATGCGCTTTAACGAGAATATCACAATATAGCAGTTTCGCACTTGTAACGGTAGAACACGCAGTATTTGGCTTGTTCATGCCGTTTTGTGTGCATTCACATTTCACCTATCGCAGTTTAATACTCGCAATAAAACAACACTATCTCGTTAGATGACGTCGTTTTTGGTGGTTTCACGACGCTACCTAGCTTAAACTAACATAACTCAACCTAACATAACCTTCGCACTTCTATCGTTAGAAAACGTTTTACTCGCTACTTTACATTGCTTTCTGGAACATTACGACGGTTTCAAGCGCTTTCACATTAGATATCGCAGTTCCCAACTTGTAAAGGTGAAAAACACTGCATCTCACTAAGTGACATTGTTTAATGCGGTTTTACGACGGTTCATACCTTAACTTAACGTAACCTAACCTAACCTAACCCAACCTAACCTAACATAACCTAACCTAACCTAACCTAACCAAACCTAACCTAACGTAACCTAACCTAACCTAACCTAACCTAACGACGTTTGCAAGCGCTTTCACATTAGATATCGCAGTTGCCGACTTGTAATGGTGAAAAACACTGCATCTCACTTAGTGACATTGTTTAATGCGGTTTTACGACGGTTCATATCTTAACCTAACCTAACATTCGTACTTGTATTGAAAAACGCTCTATTACACTGTCTCGTTCACAATTACGATATTTGCATAACCTCACAGTTTTTCACCAACTTATTGCAGTACAGAACGCTGTATCTCGCTAAATGACATTGTTCTTTAAGGTTTCACGATGCTTGCATGCGCTTTAACGAGAATATCACAATAAAGCAGTTTCGCACTTGTAACGGCACAAGACGCATTATCTGGCTAGTTCATGCCATTTTGTGTGCTTTCCCAATATTTCACCTATCGCAGTTTCGTACTCGCAATAAAACAACACTATCTCGTTAGATGACATCGTTCTTGGTGGTTTCACGACGCTGCCTAGCTCAAACTAACCGAACCTTCGCACTTCTATCGTTAGAAAACGTTTTATTCGCTACTTTACAATGTTTTCTACAAGATTACGACGGTTTCATGCGCTTTCACATTAGATATCGCAGTTCCCGACTTGTAATGGTGAAAAACACAGCATCTCACTAAGTGACATTGTTTAATGCGGTTTTAGCGCGGTTCATATCTTAACCTAACCTAACCTTACCTAACCCGACCTAACCTAACCTACCCTAACCAAACCTTACCTAACATACCCTAACCTGACCTAACCTAACCTAACCTAACCAAACCTAACCTAACCTAACCTAACCTAACGACGTTTTCAAGCGCTTTCACATTAGATATCGCAGTTCCCGACTTGTAATGGTGAAAAACACTGCATCTCACTAAGTGACATTGTTTAATGCGGTTTTACGACGGTTCATATCTTAACCTAACCTAACATTCGCACTTGTATTAAAAACGCTCTATTACACTGTTTCGTTCACAATTAGGATATTTGCATAACCTCACAGTTTTTCACCAACTTATTGCAGTACAGAACGCTGTATCTCGCTAAATGACATCGTTCTTTAAGGTTTCACGATACTTGCATGCGCTTTACCGAGAATGTCAAAACATAGCAGTTTCGCACTTGTAACGGTACAACACGCAGTATTTGGCTTGTTCATGCCGTTTTGTGTGCTTTCACATTTTACCTATCGCAGTTTCGTACTCGCAATAAAACAACACTATCTCGTTAGATGACGTCGTTTTTGGTGGTTTCACGACGCTACCTAGCTTAAACTAACATAACCTAACATAACCTTCGCACTTCTATCGTTAGAAAACGTTTTACTCGCTACTTTACATTGCTTTCTACAACATTACGACGGTTTCAAGCGCTTTCACATTAGATATCGCAGTTCCCAACTTGTAAAGGTGAAAAACACTGCATCTCACTAAGTGACATTGTTTATTGCGGTTTTACGACGGTTCATACCTTAACCTAACGTAACCTAACCTAACCTAACCCAACCTAACCTAACATAACCTAACCTAACCTAACCTAACCTAACCAAACCTAACCTAACGTAACCTAACCTAACCTAACCTAACCTAACCTAACCTAACCTAACCTAACCTAACCTAACGACGTTTGCAAGCGCTTTCACATTAGATATCGCAGTTCCCGACTTGTAATGGTGAAAAACACTGCATCTCACTAAGTGACATTGTTTAGTGCGGTTTTACGACGGTTCATATCTTAACCTAACCTAACATTCGTACTTGTATTGAAAAACGCTCTATTACACTGTTTCGTTCACATTTACGATATTTGCATAACCTCACAGTTTTTCACCAACTTATTACAGTACAGAACGCTGTATCTCGCTAAATGACATCGTTCTTTAAGGTTTCACGATACTTGCATGCGCTTTACCGAGAATTCACAACATAGCAGTTTCGCACTTGTAACGGTACAACACGCAGTATTTGGCTTGTTCATGCCGTTTTGTATGCTTTCACAACATTTTACCTATCGCAGTTTCGTACTCGCAATAAAACAACACTATCTCGTTAGATGACGTCGTTTTTGGTGGTTTCACGACGCTACCTAGCTTAAACTAACATAACTCAACCTAACATAACCTTCGCACTTCTATCGTTAGAAAACGTTTTACTCGCTACTTTACATTGCTTTCTACAACATTACGACGGTTTCAAGCGCTTTCACATTAGATATCGCAGTTCCCAACTTGTAAAGGTGAAAAACACTGCATCTCACTAAGTGACATTGTTTATTGCGGTTTTACGACGGTTCATACCTTAACCTAACGTAACCTAACCTAACCTAACCCAACCTAACCTAACATAACCTAACCTAACCTAACCAAACCTAACTTAATGTAACCTAACCTAACCTAACCTAACCTAACGACGTTTGCAAGCGCTTTCACATTAGATATCGCAGTTCCCGACTTGTAATTGTGAAAAACACTGCATCTCACTCAGTGACATTGTTTAATGCGGTTTTACGACGGTTCATATCTTAACCTAACCTAACATTCGTACTTGTATTGAAAAACGCTCTATTACACTGTTTCGTTCACAATTACGATAATTGCATAACCTCACAGTTTTTCACCAACTTATTGCAGTACAGAACGCTGTATCTCGCTAAATGACATTGTTTTTTAAGGTTTCACGATGCTTGCATGCGCTTTAACGAGAATATCACAATATAGCAGTTTCGCACTTGTAACGGTAGAACACGCAGTATTTGGCTTGTTCATGCCGTTTTGTGTGCATTCACATTTCACCTAACGCAGTTTAATACTCGCAATAAAACAACACTATCTCGTTAGATGACGTCGTTTTTGGTTGTTTCACGACGCTACCTAGCTTAAACTAACCTAACCTAACCTAACCTTCGCACTTCTATCGTTAGAAAACGTTTTACTCGCAACTTTACAATGTTTTCTACAAGATTACGACGGTTTCATGCGCTTTCACATTAGATATCGCAGTTCCCAACTTGTAAAGATGAAAAACGCTGCATCTCACTAAGTGACATTGTTTCATGCGGTTTTACGACGGTTCATACCTTAACCCAACCCAACCCAACCTAACCTAACCTAACCTAACCTAAACTAACCTAACCCAACCTAACCTAACCTAACCTAACCTAACCCAACCTAACCCAACCCAACCCAACCTAACCTAACCTAAGCTAACCTAACCTAACCTAACCAAACCTAACCTAACCTAACTTAACCTAACCTAACGTAACCTAACCTAACCTAACCTATTCTAACGTAACCTAACCTTACCTGACCTAACCTAACCTAACGTAACCTAACCTAACCTAACATAACCCAACGTAACCTAACCTAACCTAACCTAACGTAACCTAACCTAACCTACCCCAACCTAACCCAACCCAACCCAACAACACCCAACCCAACCTAACCTACCTTACCTAACCTAACCAAATTATCCTTACCTAACCTAACCTAACCTAACGTAACCTAACCTAACCTAACCTAACGTAACCTAACCTAACCTAACCTAACCTAACCTAACCCAACCTAACCTAACCTAACCTAACCTAACTCAACTCAACCCAACCTGACCTAATCTAACCTAACCTAACCTAACCTAACCAAACCTAACCTAACCTAACCTAACCCAACCTAACGACGGTTGCAAGCGCTTTCACATTAGATAACGCAGTTCCCCACTTTTAATGGTGAAAAACACTGCATCTCACTAATTGACATTGTTTAATGCGGTTTTACGACGGTTCATATCTTAACCTAACCTAACATTCGCACTTGTATCTAAAAACGCTCTATTACACTGTTTTGTTCACAATTACGATATTTGCATAACCTCACAGTTTTTCACCAACTTATTGCAGTACAGAACGCTGTATCTCGCTAAATGGCATTGTTCTTTAAGGTTTCACGATGCTTGCATGCGCTTTAACGAGAATATCACAATATAGCAGTTTCGCACTTGTAACGGTAGAACACGCAGTATTTGGCTTGTTCATGCCGTTTTGTGTGCTTTCACAACATTTCACCTATCGCAGTTTAATACTCGCCATAAAACAACACTATCTCGTTAGATGACGTCGTTTTTGGTAGTTTCACGACGCTAATTAGCTTAAACTAACCTAACCTAACCTAACCTTCGCACTTCTATCGTTAGAAAACGTTTTACTCGCAACTTTACAATGTTTTCTACAAGATTACGACGGTTTCATGCGCTTTCACATTAGATATCGTAGTTCCCGACTTGTAATGTTGAAAAACACTACATCTCACTAAGTGACATTGTTTAATGCGGTTTTACGACGGTTGATATATCAACCTAACCTAACATTCGCACTTGTATCTAAAGACGCTCAATTACACTGTTTCGTTCACAATTACGATATTTGCTTGACCTCACCGTTTCTCACCAACTTATTACAGTACAGAACGCTGTATCTCGCTAAATGACATCGTTCTTTAAGGTTTCACGATACTTGCATGCGCTTTACCGAGAATGTCACAACATAGCAGTTTCGCACTTGTAACGGTACAACACGCAGTATTTGGCTTGTTCATGCCGTTTTGTGTGCTTTCACAACATTTTACCTATCGCAGTTTTGTACTCGCAATAAAACAACACTATCTCGTTAGATGA
Source organism: Rhipicephalus microplus (assembly GCF_043290135.1). NCBI lineage: Eukaryota > Metazoa > Arthropoda > Arachnida > Ixodida > Ixodidae > Rhipicephalus > Rhipicephalus microplus. Next base: position 2,316,623 of record NW_027464619.1, read on the forward strand.
CGTCGTTTTTGGTGGTTTCACGACGCTACCTAGCTTAAACTAACATAGCTCAACCTAACATAACCTTCGCACTTCTATCGTTAGAAAACGTTTTACTCGCTACTTTACATTGCTTTCTACAACATTACGACGGTTTCAAGCGCTTTCACATTAGATATCGCAGTTCCCAACTTGTAAAGGTGAAAAACACTGCATCTCACTAAGTGACATTGTTTATTGCGGTTTTACGACGATTCATACCTTAACCTAACGTAACCTAACCTAACCTAACCCAACCTAACCTAACATAACCTAACCTAACCTAACCTAACCAAACCAAACCTAACCTAACGTAACCTAACCTAACCTAACCTAACCGAACCTAACGACGTTTGCAAGCGCTTTCACATTAGATATCGCAGTTCCCAACTTGTAAAGGTGAAAAACACTGCATCTCACTAAGTGACATTGTTTAATGTGGTTTTAGCGCGGTTCATATCTTAACCTAACCTAACCTAACCTAACCCAACCTAACCTAACATAACCTAACCTAACCTAACCTAACCTAACCTAACCTAACCTAACCTAACCTAACGTAACCTAACCTAACCTAACCTAACCTAACCTAACCTAACGACGTTTGCAAGCGCTTTCGCATTAGATATCGCAGTTCCCGACTTGTAATGGTGAAAAACAGCATCTCACTAAGTGACATTGTTTAATGCGGTTTTAGCGCGGTTCATATCTTAACCTAACCTAACCTTACCTAACCCAACCTAACCTAACCTAACCTAACCAAACCTTACCTAACATCCCTAACCTAACCTAACCTAACCAAACCTAACCTAACCTAACCTAACGTAACCTAACCTAACCTAACCTAACCTAACGACGTTTGCAAGCGCTTTCACATTAGATATCGCAGTTCCCGACTTGTAATGGTGAAAAACACTGCATCTCACTAAGTGACATTGTTTAATGCGGTTTTACGACGGTTCATATCTTAACCTAACCTAACATTCGTACTTGTTTTGAAAAACGCTCTATTACACTGTTTCGTTCACAATTACGATTTTTGCATAACCTCACAGTTTTTCACCAACTTATTGCAGTACAGAACGCTGTATCTCGCTAAATGACATCGTTCTTTAAGGTTTCACGATGCTTGCATGCGCTTTAACGAGAATTTCGAAACATAGCAGTTTCGCACTTGTAACGGTACAACACGCAGTATTTGGCTTGTTCATGCCGTTTTGTGTGCTTTCACAACATTTCACCTATCGCAGTTTCGTACTCGCAATAAACAACACTATCTCGTTAGATGACGTCGTTTTTGGTGGTTTCACGACGCTACCTAGCTTAAACTAACATAACTCAACCTAACATAACCTTCGCACTTCTATCGTTAGAAAACGTTTTACTCGCTACTTTACATTGCTTTCTACAACATTACGACGGTTTCAAGCGCTTTCACATTAGATATCGCAGTTCCCAACTTGTAAAGGTGAAAAACACTGCATCTCACTAAGTGACATTGTTTAATGCGGTTTTACGACGGTTCATACCTTAACCTAACGTAACCTAACCTAACCTAACCCAACCTAACCTAGCATAACCTAACCTAACCTAACCTAACCTAACCTAACCAAACCTAACCTAACGTAACGTAACCTAACCTAACCTAACCTAACCTAACCTAACGACGTTTGCAAGCGCTTTCACATTAGATATCGCAGTTCCCGACTTGTAGTGGTGAAAAACACTGCATCTCACTGAGTGACATTTTTTAATGCGGTTTTACGACGGTTCATATCTTAACCTAACCTAACATTCGTACTTGTATTGAAAAACGCTCTATTACACTGTTTCGTTCACAATTACGATATTTGCATAACCTCACAGTTTTTCACCAACTTATTGCAGTACAGAACGCTGTATCTCGCTAAATGACATTGTTCTTAAAGGTTTCACGATGCTTGCATGCGCTTTAACGAGAATATCACAATATAGCAGTTTCGCACTTGTAACGGTAGAACACGCAGTATTTGGCTTGTTCATGCCGTTTTGTGTGCATTCACAACATTTCACCTATCGCAGTTTAATACTCGCAATAAAACAACACTATCTCGTTAGATGACGTCGTTTTTGGTAATTTCACGACGCTTCCTAGCTTAATGTAACCTAACCTAACCTAACCTTCGCACTTCTATCGTTAGAAAACGTTTTACTCGCAACTTTACAATGTTTTCTACAAGATTACGACGGTTTCATGCGCTTTCACATTAGATATCGCAGTTCCCAACTTGTAAAGGTGAAAAACACTGCATCTCACTAAGTGACATTGTTTAATGCGGTTTTACGACGGTTCATACCTTAACCTAACGTAACCTAACCTAACCTAACCTAACCTTACCTAACCTAACCTAACCTAACCTAACCTAACCTTACCTAACCTAACCTAACCTAACCTAACCCAACCCAACCCAACCTAACCTAACCTAACCTAACCTAAACTAACCTAAGCTAACCCACCCTAACCCAACCCAACCCAACCTAACCTAACCTAAGCTAACCTAACCTAACCTAACCAAACCTAACCTAACCTAACTTAACCTAACCTAACGTAACCTAACCTAACCTAACCTATTCTAACGTAACCTAACCTTACCTGACCTAACCTAACCTAACGTAACCTAACCTAACCTAACATAACCTAACGTAACCTAACCTAACCTAACATAACCTAACGTAACCTAACCTAACCTAACCCAACCTAACCCAACCCAACCCAACCCAACCCAACAACACCCAACCCAACCTAACCTAACCTAACCTAACCTTACCTAACCTAACCAAATTATCCTTACCTAACCTAACCTAACCTAACGTAACCTAACCTAACCTAACCTAACGTAACCTAACCTAACCTTACGTAACCTAACCTAACCTAACCTAACCCAACCTAACCTAACCTAACCTAACCTAACCTAACCCAACTCAACCCAACCTAACCTAACCTAACCTAACCAAACCTAACCTAACCTAACCTAACCTAACGACGGTTGCAAGCGCTTTCACATTAGATATCGCAGTTCCCCACTTTTAATGGTGAAAAACACTGCATCTCACTAATTGACATTGTTTAATGCGGTTTTACGACGGTTCATATCTTAACCTAACCTAACATTCGCACTTGTATCTAAAAACGCTCTATTACACTGTTTTGTTCACAATTACGATATTTGCATAACCTCACAGTTTTTCACCAACTTATTGCAGTACAGAACGCTGTATCTCGCTAAATGACATAGTTCTTTAAGGTTTCACGATGCTTGCATGCGCTTTAACGAGAATATCACAATATAGCAGTTTCGCACTTGTTACGGTAGAACACGCAGTATTTGGCTTCTTCATGCCGTTTTGTGTGCATTCACAACATTTCACCTATCGCAGTTTAATACTCGCAATAAAACAACACTATCCCGTTAGATGACGTCGTTTTTGGTAGTTTCACGACGCTACCTAGCTTAACCTAACCTAACCAAACCTTCGCACTTCTATCGTTAGAAAACGTTTTATTCGCAACTTTACAATGTTTTCTACAAGATTACGACGGTTTCATGCGCTTTCACATTAGATATCGTAGTTCCCGACTTGTAATGTTGAAAAACACTACATCTCACTAAGTGAGATTGTTTATTTCGGTTTTACGACGGTTGATATGTCAATTTAACCTAACATTCGCACTTGTATGTAAAGACGCTCAATTACACTGTTTCGTTCACAATTACGATATTTGCTTGACCTCACAGTTTCTCAGCAACTTATTACAGTACAGAACGCTGTATCTCGCTAAATGACATCGTTCTTTAAGGTTTCACGATACTTGCATGCGCTTTACCGAGAATGTCACAACATAGCAGTTTCGCACTTGTAACGGTACAACACGCAGTATTTGGCTTGTTCATGCCGTTTTGTGTGCTTTCACAACATTTTACCTATCGCAGTTTCGTACTCGCAATAAAACAACACTATCTCGTTAGATGACGTCGTTTTTGGTGGTTTCACGACGCTACCTAGCTTAAACTAACATAACTCAACCTAACATAACCTTCGCACTTCTATCGTTAGAAAACGTTTTACTCGCTACTTTACATTGCTTTCTACAACATTACGACGGTTTCAAGCGCTTTCACATTAGATATCGCAGTTCCCAACTTGTAAAGGTGAAAAACACTGCATCTCACTAAGTGACATTGTTTAATGCGGTTTTACGACGGTTCATACCTTAACCTAACGTAACCTAACCTAACCTAACCCAACCTAACCTAACATAACCTAACCTAACCTAACCTAACCTAACCAAACCTAACCTAACGTAACCTAACCTAACCTAACCTAACCTAACCTAACGACGTTTGCAAGCGCTTTCACATTAGATATCGCAGTTCCCGACTTGTAATGGTGAAAAACACTGCATCTCACTAAGTGACATTTTTAATGCGGTTTTACGACGGTTCATATCTTAACCTAACCTAACATTCGTACTTGTATTGAAAAACGCTCTAATACACTGTTTCGTTCACAATTACGATATTTGCATAACCTCACAGTTTTTCACCAACTTATTGCAGTACAGAACGCTGTATCTCGCTAAATGACATTGTTCTTTAAGGTTTCACGATGCTTGCATGCGCTTTAACGAGAATATCACAATATAGCAGTTTCGCACTTGTAACGGTAGAACACGCAGTATTTGGCTTGTTCATGCCGTTTTGTGTGCATTCACAACATTTCACCTATCGCAGTTTAATACTCGCAATAAAACAACACTATCTCGTTAGATGACGTCGTTTTTGGTAGTTTCACGACGCTACCTAGCTTAAAGTAACCTAACCTAACCTAACCTTCGCACTTCTATCGTTAGAAAACGTTTTACTCGCAACTTTACAATGTTTTCTACAAGATTACGACGGTTTCATGCGCTTTCACATTAGATACCGCAGTTCCCAACTTGTAAAGGTGAAAAACACTGCATCTCACTAAGTGACATTGTTTAATGCGGTTTTACGACGGTTCATACCTTAACCTAACGTAACCTAACCTAACCTAACCTAACCTTACCTTACCTAACCTAACCTAACCTAACCCAACCCAACCCAACCTAACCTAACCTAACCTAACCTAACCTAAACTAACCTAACCTAACCCAACTTAACCTAACCTAACCTAACCTAACCCAACCTAACCCAACCCAACCCAACCTAACCTAACCTAAGCTAACCTAACCTAACCTAACCAAACCTAACCTAACCTAACTTAACCTAACGTAACCTAACCTAACCTAACCAATTCTAACGTAACCTAACCTTACCTGACCTAACCTAACCTAACCTAACCTAACATAACCTAACGTAACCGAACCTAACCTAACCTAACCTAACGTAACCTAACCTAACCTAACCCAACCTAACCCAACCCAACCCAACCCAACCCAACAACACCCAACCCAACCTAACCTAACCTAACCTAACCTTACCTAACCTAACCTAACCTAACGTAACCTAACCTAACCTAACCTAACGTAACCTAACCTAACCTAACGTAACCTAACCTAACCTAACCTAACCCAACCTAACCCAACCCAACCCAACCCAACAACACCCAACCCAACCTAACCTAACCTAACCTAACCTTACCTAACCTAACCAAATTATCCTTACCTAACCTAACCTAACCTAACGTAACCTAACCTAACCTAACGTAACCTAACCTAACCTAACGTAACCTAACCTAACCTAACCCAACCTAACCTAACCTAACCTAACCTAACCCAACTCAACCCAACCTAACCTAATCTAACCTAACCTAACCTAACCTAACCTAACCTAACCTAACCTAACGACGGTTGCAAGCGCTTTCACATTAGATATCGCAGTTCCCCACTTTTAATGGTGAAAAACACTGCATCTCACTAATTGACATTGTTTAATGCGGTTTTACGACGGTTCATATCTTAACCTAACCTAACATTCGCACTTGTATCTAAAAACGCTCTATTACACTGTTTTGTTCACAATTACGATATTTGCATAACCTCACAGTTTTTCACCAACTTATTGTAGTACAGAACGCTGTATCTCGCTAAATAACATTGTTCTTTAAGGTTTCACGATGCTTGCATGCGCTTTAACGAGAATATCACAATATAGCAGTTTCGCACTTGTAACAGTAGAACACGCAGTATTTGGCTTGTTCATTCCGTTTTGTGTGCTTTCACAACATTTCACCTATCGCAGTTTAATACTCGCAATAAAACAACACTATCTCGTTAGATGACGTCGTTTTTGGTAGTTTCACGACGCTACCTAGCTTAACCTAACCTAACCTAACCTAACCTAACCTTCGCACTTCTATCGTTAGAAAACGTTTTATTCGCAACTTTACAATGTTTTCTACAAGATTACGACGGTTTCATGCGCTTTCACATTAGATATCGTAGTTCCCGACTTGTAAAGGTGAAAAACACTGCATCTCACTAAGTGACATTGTTTAATGCGGTTTTACGACGGTTCATACCTTAACCTAACGTAACCTAACCTAACCTAACCCAACCTAACCTAACCTAACCTAACCAAACCTAACCTAACGTAACCTAACCTAACCTAACCTAACCTAACGACGTTTGCAAGCGCTTTCACATTAGATATCGCAGTTCCCGACTTTTAATGGTGAAAAACACTGCATCTCACTAAGTGACATTTTTTAATGCGGTTTTACGACGGTTCATATCTTAACCTAACCTAACATTCGTACTTGTATTGAAAAACGCTCTATTACACTGTTTCGTTCACAATTACGATATTTGCATAACCTCACAGTTTTTCACCAACTTATTGCAGTACAAAACGCTGTATCTCGCTAAATGACATTGTTCTTTAAGGTTTCACGATGCTTGCATGCGCTTTAACGAGAATATCACAATATAGCAGTTTCGCACTTGTAACGGTAGAACACGCAGTATTTGGCTTGTTCATGCCGTTTTGTGTGCATTCACAACATTTCACCTATCGCAGTTTAATACTCGCAATAAAACAACACTATCTCGTTAGATGACGTCGTTTTTGGTAGTTTCACGACGCTACCTAGCCTAAAGTAACCTAACCTAACCTAACCTTCGCACTTCTATCGTTAGAAAACGTTTTACTCGCAACTTTACAATGTTTTCTACAAGATTACGACGGTTTCATGCGCTTTCACATTAGATATCGCAGTTCCCAACTTGTAAAGGTGAAAAACACTGCATCTCACTAACTGACATTGTTTAATGCGGTTTTACGATGGTTCATACCTTAACCTAACGTAACCTAACCTAACCTAACCTAACCTTACCTAACCTAACCTAACCTAACCTAACCCAACCCAACCCAACCTAACCTAACCTAACCTAACCTAAACTAACCTAACCTAACCCAACCTAACCTAACCTAACCTACCAGCGAACTGGGAGCGCGGAGAAAACACAAAGGACGAAGCGAGGAACCACACAACACGAGCGCTCAAGCGCTTTCTCTGCGCTCCCAGTTCGCTGATCGAAGAAAATGAATTACCAACTGGCCCACTTTTTGATCCTAACCTAACCTAACCTAACCCACCCTAACCCAACCCAACCCAACCTAACCTAACCTAAGCTAACCTAACCTAACCTAACCAAACCTAACCTAACCTAACTTAACCAAACCTAACGTAACCTAACCTAACCTAACCTATTCTAACGTCACCTAACCTTACCTGACCTAACCTAACCTAACGTAACCTAACCTAACCTAACATAACCTAACGTAACCTAACCTAACCTAACCTAACCTAACGTAACCTAACCTAACCTAACCCAACCTAACCCAACCCAACCCAACCCAACAACACCCAACCCAACCTAACCTAACCTAACCTAACCTTACCTAACCTAACCAAATTATCCTTACCTAACCTAACCTAACCTAACGTAACCTAACCTAACCTAACCTAACGTAACCTAACCTAACCTAACGTAACCTAACCTAACCTAACCTAACCTAACCCAACTCAACCCAACCTAACCTAATCTAACCTAACCTAACCTAACCTAACCTAACCAAACCTAACCTAACCTAACCTAACCTAACGACGGTTGCAAGCGCTTTCACATTAGATATCGCAGTTCCCCACTTTTAATGGTGAAAAACACTGCATCTCACTAATTGACATTGTTTAATGCGGTTTTACGACGGTTCATATCTTAACCTAACCTAACATTCGCACTTGTATCTAAAAACGCTCAATTACACTGTTTCGTTCACAATTACGATATTTGCTTGACCTCACAGTTTCTCACCAACTTATTACAGTACAGAACGCTGTATCTCGCTAAATGACATCGTTCTTTAAGGTTTCACGATACTTGCATGCGCTTTACCGAGAATGTCACAACATAGCAGTTTCGCACTTGTAACGGTACAACACGCAGTATTTGGCTTGTTCATGCCGTTTTGTGTGCTTTCACAACATTTTACCTATCGCAGTTTCGTACTCGCAATAAAACAACACTATCTCGTTAGATGACGTCGTTTTTGGTGGTTTCACGACGCTACCTAGCTTAAACATAACTCAACCTAACATAACCTTCGCACTTCTATCGTTAGAAAACGTTTTACTCGCTACTTTACATTGCTTTCTACAACATTACGACGGTTTCAAGCGCTTTCACATTAGATATCGCAGTTCCCAACTTGTAAAGGTGAAAAACACTGCATCTCACTAAGTGACATTGTTTAATGCGGTATTACGACGGTTCATACCTTAACCTAACGTAACCTAACCTAACCTAACCCAACCTAACCTAACATAACCTAACCTAACCTAACCTAACCAAACCTAACCTAACGTAACCTAACCTAACCTAACCTAACCTAACCTAACCTAACGACGTTTGCAAGCGCTTTCACATTAGATATCGCAGTTCCTGACTTGTAATGGTGAAAAACACTGCATCTCACTAAGTGACATTTTTAATGCGGTTTTACGACGGTTCATATCTTAACCTAACCTAACATTCGTACTTGTATCTAAAAACGCTCTATTACACTGTTTTGTTCACAATTACGATATTTGCATAACCTCACAGTTTTTCACCAACTTATTGTAGTACAGAACGCTGTATCTCGCTAAATGACATTGTTCTTTAAGGTTTCACGATGCTTGCATGCGCTTTAACGAGAATATCACAATATAGCAGTTTCGCACTTGTAACAGTAGAACACGCAGTATTTGGCTTGTTCATTCCGTTTTGTGTGCTTTCACAACATTTCACCTATCGCAGTTTAATACTCGCAATAAAACAACACTATCTCGTTAGATGACGTCGTTTTTGGTAGTTTCACGACGCTACCTAGCTTAACCTAACCTAACCTAACCTAACCTAACCTTCGCACTTCTATCGTTAGAAAACGTTTTATTCGCAACTTTACAATGTTTTCTACAAGATTACGACGGTTTCATGCGCTTTCACATTAGATATCGTAGTTCCCGACTTGTAAAGGTGAAAAACACTGCATCTCACTAAGTGACATTGTTTAATGCGGTTTTACGACGGTTCATACCTTAACCTAACGTAACCTAACCTAACCTAACCCAACCTAACCTAACCTAACCTAACCAAACCTAACCTAACGTAACCTAACCTAACCTAACCTAACCTAACCTAACCTAACGACGTTTGCAAGCGCTTTTACATTAGATATCGCAGTTCCCGACTTGTAATGGTGAAAAACACTGCATCTCACTAAGTGACATTTTTTAATGCGGTTTTACGACGGTTCATATCTTAACCTAACCTAACATTCGTACTTGTATTGAAAAACGCTCTATTACACTGTTTCGTTCACAATTACGATATTTGCATAACCTCACAGTTTTTCACCAACTTATTGCAGTACAGAACGCTGTATCTCGCTAAATGACATTGTTCTTTAAGGTTTCACGATGCTTGCATGCGCTTTAACGAGAATATCACAATATAGCAGTTTCGCACTTGTAACGGTAGAACACGCAGTATTTGGCTTGTTCATGCCGTTTTGTGTGCATTCACAACATTTCACCTATCGCAGTTTAATACTCGCAATAAAACAACACTATCTCGTTAGATGACGTCGTTTTTGGTAGTTTCACGACGCTACCTAGCCTAAAGTAACCTAACCTAACCTAACCTTCGCACTTCTATCGTTAGAAAACGTTTTACTCGCAACTTTACAATGTTTTCTACAAGATTACGACGGTTTCATGCGCTTTCACATTAGATATCGCAGTTCCCAACTTGTAAAGGTGAAAAACACTGCATCTCACTAACTGACATTGTTTAATGCGGTTTTACGACGGTTCATACCTTAACCTAACGTAACCTAACCTAACCTAACCTTACCTAACCTAACCTAACCTAACCTAACCTAACCCAACCCAACCCAACCTAACCTAACCTAACCTAAACTAACCTAACCTAACCCAACCTAACCTAACCTAACCTACCAGCGAACTGGGAGCGCGGAGAAAACACAAAGGACGAAGCGAGGAACCACACAACACGAGCGCTCAAGCGCTTTCTCTGCGCTCCCAGTTCGCTGATCGAAGAAAATGAATTACCAACTGGCCCACTTTTTGATCCTAACCTAACCTAACCTAACCCACCCTAACCCAACCCAACCCAACCTAACCTAACCTAAGCTAACCTAACCTAACCTAACCAAACCTAACCTAACCTAACTTAACCTAACCTAACGTAACCTAACCTAACCTAACCTAACCTATTCTAACGTAACCTAACCTTACCTGACCTAACCTAACCTAACGTAACCTAACCTAACCTAACATAACCTAACGTAACCTAACCTAACCTAACCTAACCTAACGTAACCTAACCTAACCTAACCCAACCTAACCCAACCCAACCCAACCCAACAACACCCAACCCAACCTAACCTAACCTAACCTAACCTTGCCTAACCTAACCAAATTATCCTTACCTAACCTAACCTAACCTGACGTAACCTAACCTAACCAAACCTAACGTAACCGAACCTAACGTAACCTAACCTAACCTAACCTAACCTAACCTAACCCAACTCAACCCAACCTAACCTAATCTAACCTAACCTAACCTAACCTAACCTAACCAAACCTAACCTAACCTAACCTAACCTAACCTAACCTAACGACGGTTGCAAGCGCTTTCACATTAGATATCGCAGTTCCCCACTTTTAATGGTGAAAAACACTGCATCTCACTAATTGACATTGTTTAATGCGGTTTTACGACGGTTCATATCTTAACCTAACCTAACATTCGCACTTGTATCTAAAAACGCTCAATTACACTGTTTCGTTCACAATTACGATATTTGCTTGACCTCACAGTTTCTCACCAACTTATTACAGTACAGAACGCTGTATCTCGCTAAATGACATCGTTCTTTAAGGTTTCACGATACTTGCATGCGCTTTACCGAGAATGTCACAACATAGCAGTTTCGCACTTGTAACGGTACAACACGCAGTATTTGGCTTGTTCATGCCGTTTTGTGTGCTTTCACAACATTTTACCTATCGCAGTTTCGTACTCGCAATAAAACAACACTATCTCGTTAGATGACGTCGTTTTTGGTGGTTTCACGACGCTACCTAGCTTAAACATAACTCAACCTAACATAACCTTCGCACTTCTATCGTTAGAAAACGTTTTACTCGCTACTTTACATTGCTTTCTACAACATTACGACGGTTTCAAGCGCTTTCACATTAGATATCGCAGTTCCCAACTTGTAAAGGTGAAAAACACTGCATCTCACTAAGTGACATTGTTTAATGCGGTTTTACGACGGTTCATACCTTAACCTAACGTAACCTAACCTAACCTAACCCAACCTAACCTAACATAACCTAACCTAACCTAACCTAACCAAACCTAACCTAACGTAACCTAACCTAACCTAACCTAACCTAACGACGTTTGCAAGCGCTTTCACATTAGATATCGCAGTTCCCGACTTGTAATGGTGAAAAACACTGCATCTCACTAAGTGACATTTTTAATGCGGTTTTACGACGGTTCATATCTTAACCTAACCTAACATTCGTACTTGTATTGAAAAACGCTCTATTACACTGTTTTGTTCACAATTACGATATTTGCATAACCTCACAGTTTTTCACCAACTTATTGCAGTACAGAACGCTGTATCTCGCTAAATGACATTGTTCTTTAAGGTTTCACGATGCTTGCATGCGCTTTAACGAGAATATCACAATATAGCAGTTTCGCACTTGTAACGGTAGAACACGCAGTATTTGGCTTGTTCATGCCGTTTTGTGTGCATTCACAACATTTCACCTATCGCAGTTTAATACTCGCAATAAAACAACACTATCTCGTTAGATGACGTCGTTTTTGGTAGTTTCACGACGCTACCTAGCTTAAAGTAACCTAACCTAACCTAATCTTCGCACTTCTATCGTTAGAAAACGTTTTACTCGCAACTTTACAATGTTTTCTACAAGATTACGACGGTTTCATGCGCTTTCACATTAGATATCGTAGTTCCCGACTTGTAATGGTGAAAAAGACTGCATCTCACTAAGTGACATTGTTTAATGCGGTTTTACGACGGTTCATATCTTAACCTAACCTAACATTCGTACTTGTATGGAAAAACGCTCTATTACACTGTTTCGTTCACAATTACGATATTTGCATAACCTCACAGTTTTTCACCAACTTATTGCAGTACAGAACGCTGTATCTCGCTAAATGACATCGTTCTTTAAGGTTTCACGATGCTTGCATGCGCTTTAACAAGAATATCACATTATAGCAGTTTCGCACTTGTAACGGTACAACACGCAGTATCTGGCTTGTTCAAGCCGTTTTGTGTACTTTCACAACATTTCACCTATTGCAGTTACGTACATGCAATAAAATACACTATCTCGTTAGATGACGTCCTTTTTGGTGGTCTCACGACGCTACATAGCTTAAACTAACATAACTCAAGCTAACCTTCGCACTTCTATCGTTAGAAAACGTTTTACTCGCAACTTTACAATGTTTTCTACAAGATTACGACGGTTTCATGCGCTTTCACATTAGATATCGTAGTTCCCGACTTGTAATGTTGAAAAACACTATATCTCACTAAGTGACATTGTTTAATGCGGTTTTACGACGGTTGATATCTCAACCTAACCTAACATTCGCACTTGTATCTAAATACGCTCAATTACACTGTTTCGTTCACAATTACGATATTTGCTTGACCTCACAGTTTCTCACCAACTTATTACAGTTCAGAACGCTGTATCTCGCTAAATGACATCGTTCTTTAAGGTTTCACGATACTTGCATGCGCTTTAACGAGAATATCACATTAAAGCAGTTTCGCACTTGTAACGGCACAAGACGCAGTATCTGGCTAGTTCATGCCATTTTGTGTGCTTTCCCAATATTTCACCTATCGCAGTTTCGTACTCGCAATAAAACAACACTATCTCGTTAGATGACATCGTTTTTGGTGGTTTCACGACGCTACCTAGCTCAAACTAACCGAACCTTCGCACTTCTATCGTTATAAAACGTTTTATTTGCTACTTTACAATGTTTTCTACAAGATTACGACGGTTTCATGCGCTTTCACATTAGATATCGCAGTTTCCAACTTGTAAAGGTGAAAAACACTGCATCTCACTAAGTGACATTGTTTAATGCGGTTTTACGACGGTTCATACCTTAACCTAACGTAACCTAACCTAACCTAACCTAACCTTACCTAACCTAACCTAACCTAACCTAACCTAACCCAACCCAACCCAACCTAACCTAACCTAACCTAACCTAAACTAACCTAACCCAACCTAACCTAACCTAACCCAACCCAACCCAACCCAACCTAACCTAACCTAAGCTAACCTAACCAAACCTAACCAAACCTAACCTAACCTAACTTAACTTAACCTAACGTAACCTAACCTAACCTATTCTAACGTAACCTAACCTTACCTGACCTAACCTAACCTAACGTAACCTAACCTAACATAACCTAACGTAACCTAACCTAACCTAACCTAACCTAACGTAACCTAACCTAACCTAACCCAACCTAACCCAACCCAACCCAACCCAACCCAACAACACCCAACCCAACCTAACCTAACCTAACCTAACCTTACCTAACCTAACCAAATTATCCTTACCTAACATAACCTAACCTAACGTAACCTAACCTAACCTAACCTAACGTAACCTAACCTAACCTAACGTAACCTAACCTAACCTAACCTAACCCAACCTAACCTAACCTAACCTAACCTTACCCAACTCAACCCAACCTAACCTAATCTAACCTAACCTAACCTAACCTAACCAAACCTAACCTAACCTAACCTAACCTAACCTAACCTAACCTAACGACGGTTGCAAGCGCTTTCACATTAGATATCGCAGTTCCCCACTTTTAATGGTGAAAAACACTGCATCTCACTAATTGACATTGTTTAATGCGGTTTTACGACGGTTCATATCTTAACCTAACCTAACATTCGCACTTGTATCTAAAAACGCTCTATTACACTGTTTTGTTCACAATTACGATATTTGCATAACCTCACAGTTTTTCACCAACTTATTGCAGTACAGAACGCTGTATCTCGCTAAATGACATTGTTCTTTAAGGTTTCACGATGCTTGCATGCGCTTTAACGAGAATATCACAATATAGCAGTTTCGCACTTGTAACAGTAGAACACGCAGTATTTGGCTTGTTCATTCCGTTTTGTGTGCTTTCACAACAATTCACCTATCGCAGTTTAATACTCGCAATAAAACAACACTATCTCGTTAGATGACGTCGTTTTTGGTAGTTTCACGACGCTACCTAGCTTAACCTAACCTAACCTAACCTAACCTTCGCACTTCTATCGTTAGAAAATGTTTTATTCGCTACTTTACATTGCTTTCTACAACATTACGACGGTTTAAAGCGCTTTCACATTAGATATCGCAGTTCCCGACTTGTAATTGTGAAAAACACTGCATCTCACTAAGTGACATTGTTTAATGCGGGTTTACGACGGTTCATATCTTAACCTAACCTAACATTCGTACTTGTATTGAAAAACGCTCTATTACACTGTTTCGTTCACAATTACGATATTTGCATAACCTCACAGTTTTTCACCAACTTATTGCAGTACAGAACGCTGTATCTCGCTAAATGACATCGTTCTTTAAGGTTTCACGATGCTTGCATGCGCTTTAGCAAGAATATCACATTATAGCAGTTTCGCACTTGTAACGGTACAACACGCAGTATATGGCTTGTTCAAGCTGTTTTGTGTACTTTCACAACATTTCACCTATTGCAGTTACGTACATGCAATAAAACAACACTATCTCGTTAGATGACGTCCTTTTTGGTGGTCTCACGACGCTACCTAGCTTAAACTAACATAACTCAAGCTAACCTTCGCACTTCTATCGTTAGAAAACGTTTTACTCGCAACTTTACAATGTTTTCTACAAGATTACGACGGTTTCATGCGCTTTCACATTAGATATCGTAGTTCCCGACTTGTAATGTTGAAAAACACTACATCTCACTAAGTGACATTGTTTAATGCGGTTTTACGACGGTTGATATCTCAACCTAACCTAACATTCGCACTTGTATCTAAATACGCTCAATCACACTGTTTCGTTCACAATTACGATATTTGCTTGACCTCACAGTTTCTCACCAACTTATTACAGTTCAGAACGCTGTATCTCGCTAAATGACATTGTTCTTTAAGGTTTCACGATGCTTGCATGCGCTTTAACGAGAATATCACAATATAGCAGTTTCGCACTTGTAACAGTAGAACACGCAGTATTTGGCTTGTTCATTCCGTTTTGTGTGCTTTCACAACATTTCACCTATCGCAGTTTAATACTCGCAATAAAACAACACTATCTCGTTAGATGACGTCGTTTTTGGTAGTTTCACGATGCTACCTAGCTTAACCTAACCTAACCTAACCTAACCTAACCTTCGCACTTCTATCGTTAGAAAACGTTTTATTCGCAACTTTACAATGTTTTCTACAAGATTACGACGGTTTCATGCGCTTTCACATTAGATATCGTAGTTCCCGACTTGTAAAGGTGAAAAACACTGCATCTCACTAAGTGACATTGTTTAATGCGGTTTTACGACGGTTCATACCTTAACCTAACGTAACCTAACCTAACCTAACCCAACCTAACCTAACCTAACCTAACCAAACCTAACCTAACGTAACCTAACCTAACCTAACCTAACCTAACCTAACCTAACCTAACGACGTTTGCAAGCGCTTTTACATTAGATATCGCAGTTCCCGACTTGTAATGGTGAAAAACACTGCATCTCACTAAGTGACATTTTTTAATGCGGTTTTACGACGGTTCATATCTTAACCTAACCTAACATTCGTACTTGTATTGAAAAACGCTCTATTACACTGTTTCGTTCACAATTACGATATTTGCATAACCTCACAGTTTTTGACCAACTTATTGCAGTACAGAACGCTGTATCTCGCTAAATGACATTGTTCTTTAAGGTTTCACGATGCTTGCATGCGCTTTAACGAGAATATCACAATATAGCAGTTTCGCACTTGTAACGGTAGAACACGCAGTATTTGGCTTGTTCATGCCGTTTTGTGTGCATTCACAACATTTCACCTATCGCAGTTTAATACTCGCAATAAAACAACACTATCTCGTTAGATGACGTCGTTTTTGGTAGTTTCACGACGCTACCTAGCCTAAAGTAACCTAACCTAACCTAACCTTCGCACTTCTATCGTTAGAAAACGTTTTACTCGCAACTTTACAATGTTTTCTACAAGATTACGACGGTTTCATGCGCTTTCACATTAGATATCGCAGTTCCCAACTTGTAAAGGTGAAAAACACTGCATCTCACTAACTGACATTGTTTAATGCGGTTTTACGACGGTTCATACCTTAACCTAACGTAACCTAACCTAACCTAACCTTACCTAACCTAACCTAACCTAACCTAACCTAACCTAACCCAACCCAACCCAACCTAACCTAACCTAACCTAAACTAACCTAACCTAACCCAACCTAACCTAACCTAACCTACCAGCGAACTGGGAGCGCGGAGAAAACACAAAGGACGAAGCGAGGAACCACACAACACGAGCGCTCAAGCGCTTTCTCTGCGCTCCCAGTTCGCTGATCGAAGAAAATGAATTACCAACTGGCCCAATTTTTGATCCTAACCTAACCTAACCTAACCCACCCTAACCCAACCCAACCCAACCTAACCTAACCTAAGCTAACCTAACCTAACCTAACCAAACCTAACCTAACCTAACCTAACCTAACGTAACCTAACCTAACCTAACCTAACCTATTCTAACGTAACCTAACCTTACCTGACCTAACCTAACGTAACGTAACCTAACCTAACCTAACATAACCTAACGTAACCTAACCTAACCTAACCTAACCTAACGTAACCTAACCTAACCTAACCCAACCTAACCCAACCCAACCCAACCCAACAACACCCAACCCAACCTAACCTAACCTTACCTAACCTAACCAAATTATCCTTACCTAACCTAACCTAACCTAACGTAACCTAACCTAACGTAACCTAACCTAACGTAACCTAACCTAACCTAACCTAACCTAACCTAACCCAACTCAACCCAACCTAACCTAATCTAACCTAACCTAACCTAACCTAACCTAACCAAACCTAACCTAACCTAACCTAACCTAACCTAACGACGGTTGCAAGCGCTTTCACATTAGATATCGCAGTTCCCCACTTTTAATGGTGAAAAACACTGCATCTCACTAATTGACATTGTTTAATGCGGTTTTACGACGGTTCATATCTTAACCTAACCTAACATTCGCACTTGTATCTAAAAACGCTCAATTACACTGTTTCGTTCACAATTACGATATTTGCTTGACCTCACAGTTTCTCACCAACTTATTACAGTACAGAACGCTGTATCTCGCTAAATGACATCGTTCTTTAAGGTTTCACGATACTTGCATGCGCTTTACCGAGAATGTCACAACATAGCAGTTTCGCACTTGTAACGGTACAACACGCAGTATTTGGCTTGTTCATGCCGTTTTGTGTGCTTTCACAACATTTTACCTATCGCAGTTTCGTACTCGCAATAAAACAACACTATCTCGTTAGATGACGTCGTTTTTGGTGGTTTCACGACGCTACCTAGCTTAAACATAACTCAACCTAACATAACCTTCGCACTTCTATCGTTAGAAAACGTTTTACTCGCTACTTTACATTGCTTTCTACAACATTACGACGGTTTCAAGCGCTTTCACATTAGATATCGCAGTTCCCAACTTGTAAAGGTGAAAAACACTGCATCTCACTAAGTGACATTGTTTAATGCGGTTTTACGACGGTTCATACCTTAACCTAACGTAACCTAACCTAACCTAACCCAACCTAACCTAACATAACCTAAGCTAACCTAACCTAACCAAACCTAACCTAACGTAACCTAACCTAACCTAACCTAACCTAACGACGTTTGCAAGCGCTTTCACATTAGATATCGCAGTTCCCGACTTGTAATGGTGAAAAACACTGCATCTCACTAAGTGACATTTTTAATGCGGTTTTACGACGGTTCTTATCTTAACCTAACCTAACATTCGTACTTGTATTGAAAAACGCTCTATTACACTGTTTTGTTCACAATTACGATATTTGCATAACCTCACAGTTTTTCACCAACTTATTGCAGTACAGAACGCTGTATCTCGCTAAATGACATTGTTCTTTAAGGTTTCACGATGCTTGCATGCGCTTTAACGAGAATATCACAATATAGCAGTTTCGCACTTGTAACGGTAGAACACGCAGTATTTGGCTTGTTCATGCCGTTTTGTGTGCATTCACAACATTTCACCTATCGCAGTTTAATACTCGCAATAAAACAACACTATCTCGTTAGATGACGTCGTTTTTGGTAGTTTCACGACGCTACCTAGCTTAAAGTAACCTAACCTAACCTAACCTTCGCACTTCTATCGTTAGAAAACGTTTTACTCGCAACTTTACAATGTTTTCTACAAGATTACGACGGTTTCATGCGCTTTCACATTAGATATCGTAGTTCCCGACTTGTATTGGTGAAAAAGACTGCATCTCACTAAGTGACATTGTTTAATGCGGTTTTACGACGGTTCATATCTTAACCTAACCTAACATTCGTACTTGTATGGAAAAACGCTCTATTACACTGTTTCGTTCACAATTACGATATTTGCATAACCTCACAGTTTTTCACCAACTTATTGCAGTACAGAACGCTGTATCTCGCTAAATGACATCGTTCTTTAAGGTTTCACGATGCTTGCATGCGCTTTAACAAGAATATCACATTATAGCAGTTTCGCACTTGTAACGGTACAACACGCAGTATCTGGCTTGTTCAAGCCGTTTTGTGTACTTTCACAACATTTCACCTATTGCAGTTACGTACATGCAATAAAATACACTATCTCGTTAGATGACGTCCTTTTTGGTGGTCTCACGACGCTACATAGCTTAAACTAACATAACTCAAGCTAACCTTCGCACTTCTATCGTTAGAAAACGTTTTACTCGCAACTTTACAATGTTTTCTACAAGATTACGACGGTTTCATGCGCTTTCACATTAGATATCGTAGTTCCCGACTTGTAATGTTGAAAAACACTATATCTCACTAAGTGACATTGTTTAATGCGGTTTTACGACGGTTGATATCTCAACCTAACCTAACATTCGCACTTGTATCTAAATACGCTCAATTACACTGTTTCGTTCACAATTACGATATTTCCTTGACCTCACAGTTTCTCACCAACTTATTACAGTTCAGAACGCTGTATCTCGCTAAATGACATCGTTCTTTAAGGTTTCACGATACTTGCATGCGCTTTAACGAGAATATCACATTAAAGCAGTTTCGCACTTGTAACGGCACAAGACGCAGTATCTGGCTAGTTCATGCCATTTTGTGTGCTTTCCCAATATTTCACCTATCGCAGTTTCGTACTCGCAATAAAACAACACTATCTCGTTAGATGACATCGTTTTTGGTGGTTTCACGACGCTACCTAGCTCAAACTAACCGAACCTTCGCACTTCTATCGTTATAAAACGTTTTATTTGCTACTTTACAATGTTTTCTACAAGATTACGACGGTTTCATGCGCTTTCACATTAGATATCGCAGTTCCCAACTTGTAAAGGTGAAAAACACTGCATCTCACTAAGTGACATTGTTTAATGCGGTTTTACGACGGTTCATACCTTAACCTAACGTAACCTAACCTAACCTAACCTAACCTTACCTAACCTAACCTAACCTAACCTAACCCAACCCAACCCAACCTAACCTAACCTAACCTAACCTAAACTAACCTAACCCAACCTAACCTAACCTAACCTAACCTAACCCAACCAAACCCAACCCAACCTAACCTAACCTAAGCTAACCTAACCAAACCTAACCAAACCTAACCTAACCTAACTTAACTTAACCTAACGTAACCTAACCTAACCTATTCTAACGTAACCTAACCTTACCTGACCTAACCTAACCTAACGTAACCTAACCTAACATAACCTAACGTAACCTAACCTAACCTAACCTAACCTAACCTAACGTAACCTAACCTAACCTAACCCAACCTAACCCAACCTAACCCAACCCAACCCAACCCAACCCAACAACACCCAACCCAACCTAACCTAACCTAACCTAACCTTACCTAACCTAACCAAATTATCCTTACCTAACCTAACCTAACCTAACGTAACCTAACCTAACCTAACCTAACGTAACCTAACCTAACCTAACGTAACCTAACCTAACCTAACCTAACCCAACCTAACCTAACCTAACCTAACCTTACCCAACTCAACCCAACCTAACCTAATCTAACCTAACCTAACCTAACCTAACCAAACCTAACCTAACCTAACCTAACCTAACCTAACCTAACGACGGTTGCAAGCGCTTTCACATTAGATATCGCAGTTCCCCACTTTTAATGGTGAAAAACACTGCATCTCACTAATTGACATTGTTTAATGCGGTTTTACGACGGTTCATATCTTAACCTAACCTAACATTCGCACTTGTATCTAAAAACGCTCTATTACACTGTTTTGTTCACAATTACGATATTTGCATAACCTCACAGTTTTTCACCAACTTATTGCAGTACAGAACGCTGTATCTCGCTAAATGACATTGTTCTTTAAGGTTTCACGATGCTTGCATGCGCTTTAACGAGAATATCACAATATAGCAGTTTCGCACTTGTAACAGTAGAACACGCAGTATTTGGCTTGTTCATTCCGTTTTGTGTGCTTTCACAACATTTCACCTATCGCAGTTTAATACTCGCAATAAAACAACACTATCTCGTTAGATGACGTCGTTTTTGGTAGTTTCACGACGCTACCTAGCTTAACCTAACCTAACCTAACCTAACCTTCGCACTTCTATCGTTAGAAAATGTTTTATTCGCTACTTTACATTGCTTTCTACAACATTACGACGGTTTAAAGCGCTTTCACATTAGATATCGCAGTTCCCGACTTGTAATTGTGAAAAACACTGCATCTCACTAAGTGACATTGTTTAATGCGGGTTTACGACGGTTCATATCTTAACCTAACCTAACATTCGTACTTGTATTGAAAAACGCTCTATTACACTGTTTCGTTCACAATTACGATATTTGCATAACCTCACAGTTTTTCACCAACTTATTGCAGTACAGAACGCTGTATCTCGCTAAATGACATTGTTCTTTAAGGTTTCACGATGCTTGCATGCGCTTTATTGAGAATATCACAATATAGCAGTTTCGCACTTGTAACGGTAGAACACGCAGTATTTGGCTTGTTCATGCCGTTTTGTGTGCATTCACAACATTTCACCTATCGCAGTTTAATACTCGCAATAAAACAACACTATCTCGTTAGATGACGTCGTTTTTGGTAGTTTCACGACGCTACCTAGCTTAAAGTAACCTAACCTAACCTAACCTAACCTTCGCACTTCTATCGTTAGAAAACGTTTTACTCGCAACTTTACAATGTTTTCTACAAGATTACGACGGTTTCATGCGCTTTCACATTAGATATCGCAGTTCCCAACTTGTAAAGGTGAAAAACACTGCATCTCACTAAGTGACATTGTTTAATGCGGTTTTACGACGGTTCATACCTTAACCTAACGTAACCTAACCTAACCTAACCTAACCTTACCTAACCTAACCTAACCTAACCTAACCCAACCCAACCCAACCTAACCTAACCTAACCTAACCTAAACTAACCTAACCTAACCCAACCTAACCTAACCTAACCTAACCTAACCCAGCCTAACCCAACCCAACCCAACCTAACCTAACCTAAGCTAACCTAACCTAACCTAACCAAACCTAACCGAACCTAACTTAACCTAACCTAACGTAACCTAACCTAACCTAACCTATTCTAACGTAACCTAACCTTACCTGACCTAACCTAACCTAACGTAACCTAACCTAACCTAACATAACCTAACGTAACCTAACGTAACCTAACCTAACCTAACGTAACCTAACCTAACCTAACCCAACCTAACCCAACCCAACCCAACCCAACAACACCCAACCCAACCTAACCTAACGTAACCTAACCTTACCTAACCTTACCAAATTATCCTTACCTAACCTAACCTAACCTAACGTAACCTAACCTAACCTAACCTAACGTAACCTAACCTAACCTAACGTAACCTAACCTAACCTAACCTAACGCAACCTAACCTAACCTAACCTAACCTAACCCAACTCAACCCAACCTAACCTAATCTAACCTAACCTAACCTAACCTAACCAAACCTAACCTAACCTAACCTAACCTAACCTAACCTAACGACGGTTGCAAGCGCTTTCACATTAGATATCGCAGTTCCCCACTTTTAATGGTGAAAAACACTGCATCTCACTAATTGACATTGTTTAATGCGGTTTTACGACGGTTCATATCTTAACCTAACCTAACATTCGCACTTGTATCTAAAAACGCTCTATTACACTGTTCTGTTCACAATTACGATATTTGCATAACCTCACAGTTTTTCACCAACTTATTGCAGTACAGAACGCTGTATCTCGCTAAATGACATTGTTCTTTAAGGTTTCACGATGCTTGCATGCGCTTTAACGAGAATATCACAATATAGCAGTTTCGCACTTGTAACAGTAGAACACGCAGTATTTGGCTTGTTCATTCCGTTTTGTGTGCTTTCACAACATTTCACCTATCGCAGTTTAATACTCGCAATAAAACAACACTATCTCGTTAGATGACGTCGTTTTTGGTAGTTTCACGACGCTACCTAGCTTAACCTAACCTAACCTAACCTAACCTTCGCACTTCTATCGTTAGAAAATGTTTTATTCGCTACTTTACATTGCTTTCTACAACATTACGACGGTTTAAAGCGCTTTCACATTAGATATCGCAGTTCCCGACTTGTAATTGTGAAAAACACTGCATCTCACTAAGTGACATTGTTTAATGCGGGTTTACGACGGTTCATATCTTAACCTAACCTAACATTCGTACTTGTATTGAAAAACGCTCTATTACACTGTTTCGTTCACAATTACGATATTTGCATAACCTCACAGTTTTTCACCAACTTATTGCAGTACAGAACGCTGTATCTCGCTAAATGACATTGTTCTTTAAGGTTTCACGATGCTTGCATGCGCTTTATTGAGAATATCACAATATAGCAGTTTCGCACTTGTAACGGTAGAACACGCAGTATTTGGCTTGTTCATGCCGTTTTGTGTGCATTCACAACATTTCACCTATCGCAGTTTAATACTCGCAATAAAACAACACTATCTCGTTAGATGACGTCGTTTTTGGTAGTTTCACGACGCTACCTAGCTTAAAGTAACCTAACCTAACCTAACCTAACCTTCGCACTTCTATCGTTAGAAAACGTTTTACTCGCAACTTTACAATGTTTTCTACAAGATTACGACGGTTTCATGCGCTTTCACATTAGATATCGCAGTTCCCAACTTGTAAAGGTGAAAAACACTGCATCTCACTAAGTGACATTGTTTAATGCGGTTTTACGACGGTTCATACCTTAACCTAACGTAACCTAACCTAACCTAACCTAACCTTACCTAACCTAACCTAACCTAACCTAACCCAACCCAACCCAACCTAACCTAACCTAACCTAACCTAAACTAACCTAACCTAACCCAACCTAACCTAACCTAACCTAACCTAACCCAACCTAACCCAACCCAACCCAACCTAACCTAACCTAAGCTAACCTAACCTAACCTAACCAAACCTAACCGAACCTAACTTAACCTAACCTAACGTAACCTAACCTAACCTAACCTATTCTAACGTAACCTAACCTTACCTGACCTAACCTAACCTAACGTAACCTAACCTAACCTAACATAACCTAACGTAACCTAACGTAACCTAACCTAACCTAACGTAACCTAACCTAACCTAACCCAACCTAACCCAACCCAACCCAACCCAACAACACCCAACCCAACCTAACCTAACGTAACCTAACCTTACCTAACCTTACCAAATTATCCTTACCTAACCTAACCTAACCTAACGTAACCTAACCTAACCTAACCTAACGTAACCTAACCTAACCTAACGTAACCTAACCTAACCTAACCTAACGCAACCTAACCTAACCTAACCTAACCTAACCCAACTCAACCCAACCTAACCTAATCTAACCTAACCTAACCTAACCTAACCAAACCTAACCTAACCTAACCTAACCTAACCTAACCTAACGACGGTTGCAAGCGCTTTCACATTAGATATCGCAGTTCCCCACTTTTAATGGTGAAAAACACTGCATCTCACTAATTGACATTGTTTAATGCGGTTTTACGACGGTTCATATCTTAACCTAACCTAACATTCGCACTTGTATCTAAAAACGCTCTATTACACTGTTCTGTTCACAATTACGATATTTGCATAACCTCACAGTTTTTCACCAACTTATTGCAGTACAGAACGCTGTATCTCGCTAAATGACATTGTTCTTTAAGGTTTCACGATGCTTGCATGCGCTTTAACGAGAATATCACAATATAGCAGTTTCGCACTTGTAACAGTAGAACACGCAGTATTTGGCTTGTTCATTCCGTTTTGTGTGCTTTCACAACATTTCACCTATCGCAGTTTAATACTCGCAATAAAACAACACTATCTCGTTAGATGACGTCGTTTTTGGTAGTTTCACGACGCTACCTAGCTTAACCTAACCTAACCTAACCTAACCTTCGCACTTCTATCGTTAGAAAACGTTTTATTCGCAACTTTACAATGTTTTCTACAAGATTACGACGGTTTCATGCGCTTTCACATTAGATATCGTAGTTCCCGACTTGTAATGTTGGAAAACACTACATCTCACTAAGTGACATTGTTTAATGCGGTTTTACGACGGTTGATATCTCAACCTAACCTAACATTCGCACTTGTATCTAAATACGCTCAATTACACTGTTTCGTTCACAATTACGATATTTGCTTGACCTCACAGTTTCTCACCAACTTATTACAGTACAGAACGCTGTATCTCGCTAAATGACATCGTTCTTTAAGGTTTCACGATACTTGCATGCGCTTTAACGAGAATATCACATTAAAGCAGTTTCGCACTTGTAACGGCACAAGACGCAGTATCTGGCTAGTTCATGCCATTTTGTGTGCTTTCCCAATATTTTACCTATCACAGTTTCGTACTCGCAATAAAACAACACTATCTCGTTAGATGACATCGTTTTTGGTGGTTTCACGACGCTACCTAGCTCAAACTAACCGAACCTTCGCACTTCTATCGTTAGAAAACGTTTTATTCGCTACTTTACAATGTTTTCTACAAGATTACGACGGTTTCATGCGCTTTCACATTAGATATCGCAGTTCCCGACTTGTAATGGGGAAAAGCACAGCATCTCACTAAGTGACATTGTTTAATGCGGTTTTGGCGCGGTTCATATCTTAACCTAACCTAACCTTACCTAACCCAACCTAACCTAACCTAACCTAACCAAACCTTACCTAACATCCCTAACCTAACCTAACCTAACCTAACCTAACCAAACCTAACCTAACCTAACCGAACGTAACCTAACCTAACCTAACCTAACCTAACCTAACGACGTTTGCAAGCGCTTTCACATTAGATATCGCAGTTCCCGACTTGTAATGGTGAAAAACACTGCATCTCACTAAGTGACATTGTTTAATGCGGTTTTACGACGGTTCATATCTTAACCTAACCTAACATTCGCACTTGTATTAAAAAACGCTCTATTACACTGTTTCGTTCACAATTAGGATATTTGCATAACCTCACAGTTTCTCACCAACCTATTACAGTACAGAACGCTGTATCTCGCTAAATGACATCGTTCTTTAAGGTTTCACGATACTTGCATGCGCTTTACCGAGAATGTCACAACATAGCAGTTTCGCACTTGTAACGGTACAACACGCAGTATTTGGCTTGTTCATGCCGTTTTGTGTGCTTTCACATTATTTTACCTATCGCAGTTTCGTACTCGCAATAAAACAACACTATCTCGTTAGATGACGTCGTTTTTGGTGGTTTCACGACGCTACCTAGCTTAAACTAACATAACTCAACCTAACATAACCTTCGCACTTCTATCGTTAGAAAACGTTTTACTCGCTACTTTACATTGCTTTCTACAACATTACGACGGTTTCAAGCGCTTTCACATTAGATATCGCAGTTCCCAACTTGTAAAGGTGAAAAACACTGCATCTCACTAAGTGACATTGTTTAATGCGGTTTTAGCGCGGTTCATATCTTAACCTAACCTAACCTAACCTAACCTAACCTAACCCAACCTAACCTAACATAACCTAACCTAACCTAACCAAACCTAACCTAACGTAACCTAACCTAACCTAACCTAACCTAACCTAACGACGTTTGCAAGCGCTTTCAAATTAGATATCGCAGTTCCCGACTTGTAATGGTGAAAAACACTGCATCTCACTAAGTGACATTGTTTAATGCGGTTTTACGACGGTTCATATCTTAACCTAACCTAACATTCGCACTTGTATTAAAAAACGCTCTATTACACTGTTTCGTTCACAATTAGGATATTTGCATAACCTCACAGTTTTTCACCAACTTATTGCAGTACAGAACGCTGTATCTCGCTAAATGACATCGTTCTTTAAGGTTTCACGATGCTTGCATGCGCTTTAACGAGAATATCACAACATAGCAAACTCGCACTTGTAACGGTACAACACGCAGTATTTGGCTTGTTCATGCCGTTTTGTGTGCTTTCACAACATTTCACCTATCGCAGTTTCGTACTCGCAATAAAACAACACTATCTCGTTAGATGACGTTGTTTTTGGTAGTTTCACGACGCTACCTAGCTTAAACTAACATAACTCAACCTAACATGACCTTCGCACTTCTATCGTTAGAAAACGTTTTACTCGCTACTTTACATTGCTTTCTACAACATTACGACCGTTTCAAGCGCTTTCACATTAGATATCACAGTTCCCAACTTGTAAAGGTGAAAAACACTGCATCTCGCTAAGTGACATTTTTTAATGCGGTTTTACGACGGTTCATACCTTAACCTAACGTAACCTAACCTAACCTAACCTTACCTAACCTAACCTAACCTAACCTAACCCAACCCAACCCAACCTAACTTAACCTAACCTAACCTAAACTAACCTAACCCAACCTAACCTAACCTAACCTAACCTAACCCAACCTAACCCAACCCAACCCAACCTAACCTAACCTAAGCTAACCTAACCTAACCTAACCAAACCTAACCTAACCTAACTTAACCTAACCTAACGTAACCTAACCTAACCTATTCTAACGTAACCTAACCTTACCTGACCTAACCTAACCTAACGTAACCTAACCTAACCTAACATAACCTAACGTAACCTAACCTAACCTAACGTAACCTAACCCAACCTAACCCAACCTAACCCAACCCAACCCAACCCAACAACACCCAGGCCAACCTAACCTAACCTAACCTAACCTTACCTAACCTAACCAAATTATCCTTACCTAACCTAACCTAACCTAACGTAACCAAACCTAACCTAACCAAACCCAACCTAACCTAACCTAACCTAACCTAACCCAACCCAACCTAACCTAATCTAACCTAACCTAACCTAACCTAACCAAACCTAACCTAACCTAACCTAACCTAACCTAACCTAACGACGATTGCAAGCGCTTTCACATTAGATATCGCAGTTCCCCACTTTTAATGGTGAAAAACACTGCATCTCAGTAATTGACATTGTTTAATGCGGTTTTACGACGGTTCATATCTTAACCTAACCTAACATTCGCACTTGTATCTAAAAACGCTCTATTACACTGTTTTGTTCACAATTACGATATTTGCATATCCTCACAGTTTTTCACCAACTTATTGCAGTACAGAACGCTGTATCTCGCCAAATGACATTGGTCTTTAAGGTTTCACGATGCTTGCATGCGCTTTAACGAGAATATCACAATATAGCAGTTTCGCACTTGTAACGGTAGAACACGCAGTATTTGGCTTGTTCATGCCGTTTTGTGTGCTTTCACAACATTTCACCTATCGCAGTTTAATACTCGCTATAAAACAACACTATCTCGTTAGATGACGTCGTTTTTGGTAGTTTCACGACGCTACCTAGCTTAAACTAACCTAACCTAACCTAACCTTCGCACTTCTATCGTTAGAAAACGTTTTACTCGCCACTTTACAATGTTTTCTACAAGATTACGACGGTTTCATGCGCTTTCACATTAGATATCGTAGTTCCCGACTTGTAATGTTGAAAAACACTACATCTCACTAAGTGACATTGTTTAATGCGGTTTTACGACGGTTGATATGTCAACCTAACCTAACATTCGCACTTGTATCTAAAGACGCTCAATTACACTGTTTCGTTCACATTTACGATATTTGCTTGACCTCACAGTTTCTCACCAGCTTATTACAGTCCAGAACGCTGTATCTCGCTAAATGACATCGTTCTTTAAGGTTTCACGATACTTGCATGCGCTTTACCGAGAATGTCACAACATAGCAGTTTCGCACTTGTAACGGTACAACACGCAGTATTTGGCTTGTTCATGCCGTTTTGTGTGCTTTCACAACATTTTACCTATCGCAGTTTCGTACTCGCAATAAAACAACACTATCTCGTTAGATGACGTCGTTTTTGGTGGTTTCACGACGCTACCTAGCTTTAACTAACATAACTCAACCTAACATAACCTTCGCACTTCTATCGTTAGAAAACGTTTTACTCGCTACTTTACATTGCTTTCTACAACATTACGACGGTTTAAAGCGCTTTCACATTAGATATCGCAGTTCCCAACTTGTAAAGGTGAAAAACACTGCATCTCACTAAGTGACATTGTTTATTGCGGTTTTACGACGGTTCATACCTTAACCTAACGTAACCTAACCTAACCTAACCCAACCTAACCTAACATAACCTAACCTAACCTAACCAAACCTAACCTAACGTAACCTAACCTAACCTAACCTAACGACGTTTGCAAGCGCTTTCACATTAGATATCGCAGTTCCCGACTTGTAATTGTGAAAAACACTGCATCTCACTAAGTGACATTGTTTAATGCGGTTTTACGACGGTTCATATCTTAACCTAACCTAACATTCGTACTTGTATTGAAAAACGCTCCATTACACTGTTTCGTTCACAATTACGATATTTGCATAACCTCACAGTTTTTCACCAACGTATTGCAGTACAGAACGCTGTATCTCAGTAAATGACATTGTTCTTTAAGGTTTCACGATGCTTGCCTGCGCTTTAACGAGAATATCATAATATAGCAGTTTCGCACTTGTAACGGTAGAACACGCAGTATTTGGCTTGTTCATGCCGTTTTGTGTGCATTCACAACATTTCACCTATCGCAGTTTAATACTCGCAATAAAACAACACTATCTCGTTAGATGACGTCGTTTTTGGTAGTTTCACGACGCTACCTAGCTTAAAGTAACCTAACCTAACCTAACCTTCGCACTTCTATCGTTAGAAAACGTTTTGCTCGCAACTTTACAATGTTTTCTACAAGATTACGACGGTTTCAAGCGCTTTCACATTAGATATCGCAGTTCCCAACTTGTAAAGGTGAAAAACACTGCATCTCACTAAGTGACATTGTTTAATGCGGTTTTACGACGGTTCATACCTTAACCTAACGTAACCTAACCTAACCTAACCTAACCTTACCTAACCTAACCTAACTTAACCTAACCCAACCCAACCCAACCTAACCTAACCTAACCTAACCTAAACTAACCTAACCTAACCCAACCTAACCTAACCTAACCTAACCTAACCCAACCTAACCCAACCCAACCCAACCCAACCTAACCTAACCTAAGCTAACCTAACCTAACCTAACCAAACCTAACCTAACCTAACTAAACCTAACCTAACGTAACCTAACCTAACCTAACCTATTCTAACGTAACCTAACCTTACCTGACCTAACCTAACCTAACGTAACCTAACCTAACCTAACATAACCTAACGTAACCTAACCTAACCTAACCTAACGTAACCTAACCTAACCTAACCCAACCTAACCCAACCCAACCCAACAACACCCAACCCAACCTAACCTAACGTAACCTAACCTTACCTAACCTAACCAAATTATCCTTACCTAACCTAACCTAACCTAACGTAACCTAACCTAACCTAACCTAACGTAACCTAACCTAACCTAACATAACCTAACCTAAGCTAACCTAACCCAACCTAACCTAACCTAACCTAACCTAACCCAACTCAACCCAACCTAACCATATCTAACCTAACCTAACCGAACCTAACCTAACCAAACCTAACCTAACCTAACCTAACCTAACCTAACGACGGTTGCAAGCGCTTTCACATTAGATATCGCAGTTCCCCACTTTTAATGGTGAAAAACACTGCATCTCACTAATTGACATTGTTTAATGCGGTTTTACGACGGTTCATATCTTAACCTAACCTAACATTCGCACATGTATCTAAAAACGCTCTATTACACTGTTTTGTTCACAATTACGATATTTGCATAACCTCACAGTTTTTCACCAACTTATTGCAGTACAGAACGCTGTATCTCGCTAAATGACATTGTTCTTTAAGGTTTCACGATGCTTGCTTGCGCTTTAACGAGAATATCACAATATAGCAGTTTCGCACTTGTAACAGTAGAACACGCAGTATTTGGCTTGTTCATTCCGTTTTGTGTGCTTTCACAACATTTCACCTATCGCAGTTTAATACTCGCAATAAAACAACACTATCTCGTTAGATGACGTCGTTTTTGGTAGTTTCACGACGCTACCTAGCTTAACCTAACCTAACCTAACCTAACCTTCGCACTTCTATCGTTAGAAAACTTTTTATTCGCAACTTTACAATGTTTTCTACAAGATTACGACGGTTTCATGCGCTTTCACATTAGATATCGTAGTTCCCGACTTGTAATGTTGAAAAACACTACATCTCACTAAGTGAGATTGTTTATTGCGGTTTTACGACGGTTGATATGTCAACCTAACCTAACATTCGCACTTGTATCTAAAGACGCTCAATTACACTGTTTCGTTCACAATTACGATATTTGCTTGACCTCACAGTTTCTCACCAACTTATTACAGTACAGAACGCTGTATCTCGCTAAATGACATCGTTCTTTAAGGTTTCACGATACTTGCATGCGCTTTACCGAGAATGTCACAACATAGCAGTTTTGCACTTGTAACGGTACAACACGCAGTATTTGGCTTGTTCATGCCGTTTTGTGTGCTTTCACAACATTTTACCTATCGCAGTTTCGTACTCGCAATAAAACAACACTATCTCGTTAGATGACGTCGTTTTTTGGTGGTTTCACGACGCTACCTAGCTTAAACTAACATAACTCAACCTAACATAACCTTCGCACTTCTATCGTTAGAAAACGTTTTACTCGCTACTTTACATTGCTTTCTACAACATTACGACGGTTTCAAGCGCTTTCACATTAGATATCGCAGTTCCCAACTTGTAAAGGTGAAAAACACTGCATCTCACTAAGTGACATTGTTTAATGCGGTTTTACGACGGTTCATACCTTAACCTAACGTAACCTAACCTAACCTAACCCAACCTAACCTAACATAACCTAACCTAACCTAACCTAACCTAACCTAACCAAACCTAACCTAACGTAACGTAACCTAACCTAACCTAACCTAACCTAACCTAACGACGTTTGCAAGCGCTTTCACATTAGATATCGCAGTTCCCGACTTGTAATGGTGAAAAACACTGCATCTCACTTAGTGACATTTTTTAATGCGGTTTTACGACGGTTCATATCTTAACCTAACCTAACATTCGTACTTGTATTGAAAAACACTCTATTACACTGTTTCGTTCACAATTACGATATTTGCATAACCTCACAGTTTTTCACCAACTTATTGCAGTACAGAACGCTGTATCTCGCTAAATGACATTGTTCTTTAAGGTTTCACGATGCTTGCATGCGCATTAACGAGAATATCACAATATAGCAGTTTCGCACTTGTAACGGTAGAACACGCAGTATTTGGCTTGTTCATGCCGTTTTGTGTGCATTCACAACATTTCACCTATCGCAGTTTAATACTCGCAATAAAACAACACTATCTCGTTAGATGACGTCGTTTTTGGTAATTTCACGACGCTTCCTAGCTTAAAGTAACCTAACCTAACCTAACCTTCGCACTTCTATCGTTAGAAAACGTTTTACTCGCAACTTTACAATGTTTTCTACCAGATTACGACGGTTTCATGCGCTTTCACATTAGATATCGCAGTTCCCAACTTGTAAAGGTGAAAAACACTGCATCTCACTAAGTGACATTGTTTAATGCGGTTTTACGACGGTTCATACCTTAACCTAACGTAACCTAACCTAACCTAACCTAACCTTACCTAACCTAACCTAACCTAACCTAACCTAACCTAACCTAAACTAACCTAACCTAACCCAACCTAACCTAACCTAACCTAACCTAACCCAACCTAACCCAACCCAACCCAACCTAACCTAACCTAAGCTAACCTAACCTAACCTAACCAAACCTAACCTAACCTAACTTAACCTAACGTAACCTAACCTAACCTAACCTATTCTAACGTAACCTAACCTTACCTGACCTAACCTAACCTAACGTAACCTAACCTAACCTAACATAACCTAACGTAACCGAACCTAACCTAACCTAACCTAACGTAACCTAACCTAACCTAACCCAACCTAACCCAACCCAACCCAACCCAACCCAACAACACCCAACCCAACCTAACCTAACCTAACCTAACCTTACCTAACCTAACCAAATTATCCTTACCTAACCTAACCTAACCTAACGTAACCTAACCTAACCTAACATAACCTAACCTAACCTAACGTAACCTAACCTAACCTAACCTAATCCATCCTAACCCAACCCAACCCAACCCAACAACACCCAACCCAACCTAACCTAACCTAACCTAACCTTACCTAACCTAACCAAATTATCCTTACCTAACCTAACCTAACCTAACGTAACCTAACCTAACCTAACGTAACCTAACCTAACCTAACGTAACCTAACCTAACCTAACCTAACCCAACCTAACCTAACCTAACCTAACCTAACCCAACTCAACCCAACCTAACCTAATCTAACCTAACCTAACCTAACCTCACCTAACCTAACGACGGTTGCAAGCGCTTTCACATTAGATATCGCAGTTCCCCACTTTTAATGGTGAAAAACACTGCATCTCACTAATTGACATTGTTTAATGCGGTTTTACGACGGTTCATATCTTAACCTAACCTAACATTCGCACTTGTATTGAAAAACGCTCTATTACACTGTTTCGTTCACAATTACGATATTTGCATAACCTCACAGTTTTTCACCAACTTATTGCAGTACAGAACGCTGTATCTCGCTAAATGACATTGTTCTTTAAGGTTTCACGATGCTTGCATGCGCTTTAACGAGAATATCACAATATAGCAGTTTCGCACTTGTAACGGTAGAACACGCAGTATTTGGCTTGTTCATGCCGTTTTGTGTGCATTCACAACATTTCACCTATCGCAGTTTAATACTCGCAATAAAACACTATCTCGTTAGATGACGTCGTTTTTGGTAGTTTCACGACGCTACCTAGCTTAAAGTAACCTAACCTAACCTAACCTTCGCACTTCTATCGTTAGAAAACGTTTTACTCGCAACTTTACAATGTTTTCTACAAGATTACGACGGTTTCATGCGCTTTCACATTAGATATCGCAGTTCCCAACTTGTAAAGGTGAAAAACACTGCATCTCACTAACTGACATTGTTTAATGCGGTTTTACGACGGTTCATACCTTAACCTAACGTAACCTAACCTAACCTAACCTAACCTTACCTAACCTAACCTAACCTAACCTAACCCAACCCAACCCAACCTAACCTAACCTAACCTAACCTAAACTAACCTAACCTAACCCAATTTAACCTAACCTAACCTACCAGCGAACTGGGAGCGCGGAGAAAACACAAAGGACGAAGCGAGGAACCACACAACACGAGCGCTCAAGCGCTTTCTCTGCGCTCCCAGTTCGCTGATCGAAGAAAATGAATTACCAACTGGCCCACTTTTTGATCCTAACCTAACCTAACCTAACCCACCCTAACCCAACCCAACCCAACCTAACCTAACCTAAGCTAACCTAACCTAACCTAACCAAACCTAACCTAACCTAACTTAACCTAACCTAACGTAACCTAACCTAACCTAACCTATTCTAACGTAACCTAACCTTACCTGACCTAACCTAACCTAACGTAACCTAACCTAACCTAACATAACCTAACGTAACCTAACCTAACCTAACCTAACCTAACGTAACCTAACCTAACCTAACCCAACCTAACCCAACCCAACCCAACGCAACCCAACAACACCCAACCCAACCTAACCTAACCTAACCTAACCTAACCTTACCTAACCTAACCAAATTACCCTTACCTAACCTAACCTAACCTAACGTAACCTAACCTAACCTAACCTAACCTAACGTAACCTAACCTAACCTAACGTAACCTAACCTAACCTAACCTAACCCAACCTAACCTAACCTAACCTAACCTAACCCAACTCAACCCAACCTAACCTAATCTAACCTAACCTAACCTAACCTAACCTAACCAAACCTAACCTAACCTAACCTAACCTAACGACGGTTGCAAGCGCTTTCACATTTGATATCGCAGTTCCCCACTTTTAATGGTGAAAAACACTGCATCTCACTAATTGACATTGTTAAAGCGGTTTTACGACGGTTCATATCTTAACCTAACCTAACATTCGCACTTGCATCTAAAAACGCTCAATTACACTGTTTCGTTCACAATTACGATATTTGCTTGACCTCACAGTTTCTCACCAACTTATTACAGTACAGAACGCTGTATCTCGCTAAATGACATCGTTCTTTAAGGTTTCACGATACTTGCATGCGCTTTACCGAGAATGTCACAACATAGCAGTTTCGCACTTGTAACGGTACAACAAGCAGTATTTGGCTTGTTCATGCCGTTTTGTGTGCTTTCACAACATTTTACCTATCGCAGTTTCGTACTCGCAATAAAACAACACTATCTCGTTAGATGACGTCGTTTTTGGTGGTTTCACGACGCTACCTAGCTTAAACATAACTCAACCTAACATAACCTTCGCACTTCTATCGTTAGAAAACGTTTTACTCGCTACTTTACATTGCTTTCTACAACATTATGACGGTTTCAAGCGCTTTCACATTAGATATCGCAGTTCCCAACTTGTAAAGGTGAAAAACACTGCATCTCACTAAGTGACATTGTTTAATGCGGTTTTACGACGGTTCATACCTTAACCTAACGTAACCTAACCTAACCT
Organism: Rhipicephalus microplus; assembly: GCF_043290135.1. Taxonomy (NCBI): domain Eukaryota; kingdom Metazoa; phylum Arthropoda; class Arachnida; order Ixodida; family Ixodidae; genus Rhipicephalus; species Rhipicephalus microplus. The sequence continues at coordinate 2,352,844 of NW_027464619.1, forward strand.
AACCCAACCTAACATAACATAACCTAACCTAACCTAACCTAACCTAACCTAACCAAACCTAACCTAACGTAACCTAACCTAACCTAACCTAACCTAACGACGTTTGCAAGCGCTTTCACATTAGATATCGCAGTTCCCGACTTGTAATGGTGAAAAACACTGCATCTCACTAAGTGACATTTTTAGTGCGGTTTTACGACGGTTCATATCTTAACCTAACCTAACATTCGTACTTGTATTGAAAAACGCTCTATTACACTGTTTCGTTCACAATTACGATATTTGCATAACCTCACAGTTTTTCACGAACTTATTGCAGTACAGAACGCTGTATCTCGCTAAATGACATTGTTCTTTAAGGTTTCACGATGCTTGCATGCGCTTTAACGAGAATAACACAATATAGCAGTTTCGCACTTGTAACGGTAGAACACGCAGTATTTGGCTTGTTCATGCCGTTTTGTGTGCATTCACAACATTTCACCTATCGCAGTTAAATACTCGCAATAAAACAACACTATCTCGTTAAATGACGTCGTTTTTGGTAGTTTCACGACGCTACCTAGCTTAAAGTAACCTAACCTAACCTTCGCACTTCTATCGTTAGAAAACGTTTTACTCGCAACTTTACAATGTTTTCTACAAGATTACGACGGTTTCATGCGCTTTCACATTAGATATCGTAGTTCCCGACTTGTAATGGTGAAAAAGACTGCATCTCACTAAGTGACATTGTTTAATGCGGTTTTACGACGGTTCATATCTTAACCTAACCTAACATTCGTACTTGTATGGAAAAACGCTCTATTACACTGTTTCGTTCACAATTACGATATTTGCATAACCTCACAGTTTTTCACCAACTTATTGCAGTACAGAACGCTGTATCTCGCTAAATGACATCGTTCTTTAAGGTTTCACGATGCTTGCATGTGCTTTAACGAGAATATCACATTATAGCAGTTTCGCACTTGTAACGGTACAACACGCAGTATCTGGCTTGTTCAAGCCGTTTTGTGTACTTTCACAACATTTCACCTATTGCAGTTTCGTACATGCAATGAAACAACACTATCTCGTTAGATGACGTCCTTTTTGGTGGTCTCACGACGCTACATAGCTTAAACTAACATAACTCAAGCTAACCTTCGCACTTCTATCGTTAGAAAACGTTTTACTCGCAACTTTACAATGTTTTCTACAAGATTACGACGGTTTCATGCGCTTTCACATTAGATATCGTAGTTCCCGACTTGTAATGTTGAAAAACACTACATCTCACTAAGTGACATTGTTTAATGCGGTTTTACGACGGTTGATATCTCAACCTAACCTAACATTCGCACTTGTATCTAAATACGCTCAATTACACTGTTTCGTTCACAATTACGATATTTGCTTGACCTCACAGTTTCTCACCAACTTATTACAGTTCAGAACGCTGTATCTCGCTAAATGACATCGTTCTTTAAGGTTTCACGATACTTGCATGCGCTTTAACGAGAATATCACATTAAAGCAGTTTCGCACTTGTAACGGCACAAGACGCACTATCTGGCTAGTTCATGCCATTTTGTGTGCTTTCCAAATATTTCACCTATCGCAGTTTCGTACTCGCAATAAAACAACACTATCTCGTTAGATGACATCGTTTTTGGTGGTTTCACGACGCTACCTAGCTCAAACTAACCGAACCTTCGCACTTCTATCGTTATAAAACGTTTTATTCGCTACTTTACAATGTTTTCTACAAGATTACGACGGTTTCATGCGCTTTCACATTAGATATCGCAGTTCCCAACTTGTAAAGGTGAAAAACACTGCATCTCACTAAGTGACATTGTTTAATGCGGTTTTACGACGGTTCATACCTTAACCTAACGTAACCTAACCTAACCTAACCTAACCTTACCTAACCTAACCTAACCTAACCCAACCCAACCCAACCTAACCTAACCTAACCTAACCTAAACTAACCTAACCCAACCTAACCTAACCTAACCTAACCTAACCCAACCCAACCCAACCCAACCTAACCTAAGCTAACCTAACCAAACCTAACCAAACCTAACCTAACCTAACTTAACTTAACCTAACGTAACCTAACCTAACCTAACCTATTCTAACGTAACCTAACCTTACCTGACCTAACCTAAC